>NC_083473.1:8740971-9040971 GCF_030014155.1 Tachysurus vachellii | reverse complement strand
ACTATCCTGAAGCAATGGCTCTGGATGAGATTTGATGATGTAGACTGATTGCATCACTGCTACTGGATGGAGTCTAGCGGCTGTGATGCTGATATTTGAAGGTTGTAGATGGATTATACGTATATGTGATACTGTATTACTTCACCACACCATCTTCCTTCTACAAGCTTCAGTGCGGAATCATTTTCTCATTCCACATTTGGTCTCTCCTACTGACACACACAATCACATACACAGCACTGTGAGTAATACACTGAGACGTGTAATACACTTAGACAGCTAAGAGGCTGATTCAGCTCCCAGGTTTAGTGACATTTAATAGAAAGGACATCCCCTTCTAACTATGTGTGTGTGTGTGTGTTATACGCATGGTGTGCCTGAGAGTTTGTAGTTTGTGAATATGCTTTCATAGCATTTTAATGCTCTTTAATGCTGAAATATCACTTTGTCACCTGTATTGTGTAGAGATTCGTTGAATGTACCTGTTTTCCCTCCCATGTGAATGATGAGGCATGAAAATAAGGAACGATTGTGTGGGTGAAAACACTGAGGGCTTCATCAGGACCTCAGCAAGAATCTCTACCCCATGATGCAGACCATCGTTCATGCCAACAGAATGCACAATGTTTTATTGTTAACAATGAAATCGGTAATGTTGTAAAAAAAAGTTAAAAGCTCTTCCAGAGTCCAGTCTGTGTATGCATACAGTACATACAGTCGTATGCAAAAGTTTAGGAACCCTTGACAATTTCCATGATTTTCATTTATAAATATTTGGGTGTTTGGATCAGCAATTTCATTTTGATCTATTAGATAACTGAAGGACACAGTAATATTTCAGCAGTCAAATGGGGTTTATTGGATTAACAGAAAATGTGCAATATGCATCTAAACGAAATTAGACAGTTGCATAAATTTGGGCACCCTTGCCATTATGTTGATTTGAATACCTGTAACTACTTAGCACTGATTAACTGGAACACACAATTGGTTTGGTGGCTCATTAAGCCTTGTACTTCATAGACAGGTGCATCTAATCATGAGAAAAGGTGTTTAAGGTGACCAATTGCAAGTTGTTGTTCTCTTTGACTCTCCTCTGAAGAGTGGCAACATGCTTCAAAACAACTCTTAAATGACCTGAAAACAAAGATTGTTCAACATTATGGTTTAGGGGAAGGCTACAAAAAGTTATCGCAGAGATATAAGCTGTCCGTGTCCTCTGTGAGGAACATAGTGAGGAAATGGAAGATCACAGGCACAGAAGGCCAGAAGTGGCAGGACACATAAAATATTGGAGAGGCAAAGGTGAAGGATGGTGAGAACGGTCAAAAACAGCCCACAGACCACCTCCAATTTAGTTTTGATCCATATTGCACATTTTCTGTTAATCTAATAAACCCCATTTCACTACTGAAATATTACTGTGTCCTTCAGATATTTGATCAAAATGAATTTGCTGATCCAAACACCCAAATATTTATAAATGAAAATTATGGTAATTGTCAGGGGTTCCTAAACTTTTGCATATGACTGTAAAAACACCCTTTACTAATACATCCTATACAATAAAACTGAATTGGATTTAATTAAATACATCTAATGGTGTTCTTGGCTAAAGCCATAACTCTATCCGGGTGGCTAACGAGCACCAGGAACTTGAGTATGAACCAGTGCTAATTATAAAAATAATAACTGTCTTATACCTAGGAGGTGGTTGGCATGTTTACTTCGCACCTCCAGGGTTAGTTGTTCAATTCTTTAATTGGTGGCATCTGCATGTTCTCCCCGTGCTTCAGGGTCTTCCTCCCAGTACTCCGATTACCCAGTTCAAAGTTATTTATTTTAGGCTGATTGGCACTACAAAATTGTCTGTAGGGTGTGAATAACCCGTCCAGGCTGTTCTCCACCTTGACCCCAGGGTACCCTGCGAAACACTCCAGGTTCCCTGCAACTCTGTGTGGGAACAATGGTTTGGAAAAGAAATGGTTTGATGGATGGATGGATGGACGGATGGACGTATGGACTTACAGTATACCTAGTGCCACTGAGTAGATATAAAAAAAAAGTATCCATGGCAATATTAAATTTATAGGTCTTTATGGTAGAAAAAAGTGAAATCTTTGCACATTTAATGTGATAGCAGAATTTGTGTGAAAAAAAAATAATAATTACACTTGATTTTTGATGGTTGTTTTCACATTAAAACTGAAAAAAGATCTGACTTGATTTATCTTACTGACTTTTTTCATCCAAACCTACAATTTTAACAGCAATGTGTAGAATTTTATATATTCACTGTAGCTAGGAATTAGAGCTTCTGAGCCTGAGGTCTACATCGTCTAAAGGATGGAGAAGTGTCCTGATGGGAATCCGGTCTGTCACATGGAGAGCAGACACAGCACACAGGTGCACAGCATTGATAGTGTTATATACAGATTGGTCTCATTTCCTGTCAGTGATGAGCAGAGTCTGTTACAGTGAGGCTGAGCATCGATCATTGGCTGTAGGCATTGCAGATCAGTCAGACGTGATTGATAGAGGTTCTAATTAACTGCAATGCTGTTTATCGGGGCATTGTATAAGAACGCCTGTAACACCCTTACCTGTAAATCTCTGCAAGGAATGTTCTGAATTTTTTGCTACCTTTCATTTGTAACACAAATTTCCCATCTGTCTTACTCTTTTGTGTTTTGGAGTCTCCAGCCCGGTCTTTTCATTGGTAAACCCCCTTAATGTGTGGACCTATTCTGTGTTTAGCCTTTAATTAATTAGTTAGTTCGTTTTTTTTTTACCCTTTTTTTGTCTGTATCTTATCATACTTTTCCCAATCGATTTGTTTTTCTGTGTCAGGCGATTATAGATGCCCCTTATTTCTCGCTTCTTGCTTGTGTATTAAAGTAATTGTACTGAACTGCGTGTCCGTTTAGTGACAATTGTTCCACTCCTGCCTAAACAAAGCTTCGACAGTCCCACTAAGGAGTGCGTCCTTTATCACGGCAGACAGTATAAATCAAGACTGGTCTTACCTTGGAGTGGGTTGTCCTTCCAAGCCTCAGCGTCTTCAAAGGATCCTCTTCAAGTTCTACCTAGTCTATTGTTTGAACTTTAGATGAAGAATTCAGACTTAGACCTTCTTGTCTTTTCAGGGTCCTCACAATGGGAGGACTTGTTTTTATTTAAAGCAATGTAATAATAAGTGTATTTTAATACACATACAATGTAAAGAAAATAAAATGAAATTACAAATAAAATCTCCTTCAAATAATCAAACAAATCTAGCGCAAGTAAAAGTAATTAAAATGCAAAGATAGTAACAAACCAAGAAACACTATCCAAGTGTTAGCCTGCATTTGTTCTCTGATGCGCAATACTTAAGTAATACAAATGTAGTACAGTAACTAAACATAAGCTTGCCTACAGTAGAATGCACACCCGTTATTCAATACAACATGCTTTATATACTCTTTTTAGGGCTGGGCACTTGCGGAGCATCTGCCCTGTACTTCCCTTGCATTTGCCTTGCATTTGCTTTGCACTGTCCAAGACAGTGCACAGGCTCTTGCAAAAGAGTGATAGACTCCAGTGTCTATTAGGAAATCATTTGGTTACATGTCATTTTGCAGTTGACTTACTTAAATCTCCCTTGTTCATGCAACGCATATGCCGCTACAGTGCCTACGCAACGCGTCATATCTCGCACATCATATATTTACATCAGCCAGGCTTCCAACCTTCTGTGGTTATACAGTATGGAACAGCTTGTTCTATTTTCTTCTAGCCACATTCAACATTTAAAATATATATTTTAATTATAGAAAATAGGATACATATAAATGTAAATAAAAGCAATCAGAGCTCTCTTGAACTTCTGATAAATAAAACGTATTATCGCATAAATCTTCTTAGTCAGTTGAAATCTTCTTCCAGCTGTCTAGGTACAGCGTCTGATCCTCCGCAATCTTGCATGAGCATTTATGGCAATTGGAATCGTAATTGTATTTAATTCATATTCAATTGTTTGATTTCTGTAACCAAGTTTTCTACTTTCAGAAGCAAACATCAGTTGCTTTTGTTTCTCTTTCCTATCCCGTTTAGCTTCTCTACGCCTCTTCCTTTTTACCTTTCTCATTTGTTTTTGTCCACTTTGGTTTTGAGCAGGAATGTCTGCTAAAGTGTATTTGTGTAGAGGTTTAGCTTTGGGTCGAGAGGAATTCATGACTCCTACAACTCCATTCTCATCCTATTCTTACAACAGTATTCACCCACTCTATACACTATGACGATTGTTAAATTGGCCAATAAAACAGATTCTGATTTTTATGCACTAGCATCTTGCCTCATCAACCTGCACATTACAACAAGGTTCACCTACACTATTGTTTATAATTAATAGTGGGGCAAAATCTGTGATTGCAACTTACTGACAGTAAAATCCTAATAGCTGCTGTTATAGAGTAGGTCACATAATAAAGTGACAACTGAGACAGTTTATCACAGTCCTGTGGTAGCAGCTAATTAATTTTGCAGTTTATATGGTCTCTTTACTTCAGGATGTTATGCTAGATGCTGCATTTCCTGAGGATGTACTGTAGCTGAATTCAGGATAATGTTCAAGATATTAAAATGATATGCAAGATATTTGTTTGCATTTGCTGCGTGTGTGTGTGTGTGTGTGTGTGTGTGTGTGTGTGTGTGTGAAAACAAAAACCTGGTTTACTTTTTGCCATAAAGCGCTCTATTACCAAAAGAATAAGAGAAAATGCAGGAATATACTGTATAAGTATGTGCTAATATCATACTTGTAGTATTAAGTTAGCAATGTGAAAATGTTTCGGTGTAGCCGACTAGAAAGCCTCTTACTCAACAAACGATAAAGCAAATTCAGTCAGGTTCAGAACTCAGGTTGGACTCCAATGGCCTGAATTGTTAATATTCGATTCAATTCAATTAAATTTTATTTGTATAGCACTTTTAACAATGGACATCGTCTCGAAGCAGCTTTACAGTACATAAGAAACATAATAAAAAGTTCAAGATTAATTTTAGACTTATATTTAAATGTGTTTGTATTTATCACCAATGAACAAGTCTGAAGTGACTGCGGTGACGATTACGAGGAAAAACTCCCTTAGATGGAAGAGGAAGAAACCTTGAGAGGAACCAGACTCAAAAGTGAACCTGATGCAAATTTGGGTGACACTAGAGGGTGTGATTATAAATATACAGTCTGACTATTGAGGATTGATTTGGAGGTTGTTGTCCTTAAAGACCACATGTAGTTGGCATCTCCTTTCTGACTGTCAGAAATTCTCATGAAGCGGAATCCAACTGGAGCTGGTACATCTCTAGATGCCTCGGTTGGCCTCTTCACAATGAAGGTCAGAAATCTTCATGACATCGAACGCAATATACTTAATTACTTAATTAAAAACATAATACTTGGTTACTTCCTGCTTGTTCTTCGATTTTGCCTTACATCAAGTAAAATGCATACACTGTCAGAGTCAGGTTGAAGCGTCATTTTTTTCTTTTTTTTTGTAAGTATTAAGCTTAGCTATACAAGTTAACTACACTGAAACATGCTGATTAACGTTGTTAACTAAACATATATCTGTTAGTGCACCTTAGTAGGGCTCATTTTCTTTTGGAGATAGAGTTTTTTCATGCTAAAAATAGAATTAAATGGGTTTTACATCAATAACTCATGCTTGTTTTGTTCCACTTGTGTTTACTTAGCGAATATATTTGTTCATTAAGGTGTGTAAATGCAATCAATATGTTTTATGGCTCTGTGATTTGAAAGAAAAACTAATTGAATTTCTCTTTAAGACGCTGTGTTTAATTAGAAAAGGCACATACTCAGGTATTGATAAAACTGCAGGAAATCACACACATACACACACACACATGCAAAGACACACACACACACACACGCACACACACTTGAATTGGTGATATCGACCCCATATTCCTGAGTTCAGCAGAGCAGCCTGTAGTGAGAATTACATTAAATAATTTAAGCACAGCTTCTTGCCGGTCTGGTGCCATATATTTTAGCAGCTCTAATCTAAGGTTATAAGGGACACTAGTTTTTACCCAACATGAAATGTTATTTTTATGGCAGCTGAAAGTTAAGGGCATTAAAAAAAATCTTTATTTTGTGAAATGGCTTTTCCACTACGTTTATCTTCATTTACTTCTGTTCACTTGAAGGAGTAAACACTCTTTCATCACAATCTAAGAGAACAAGGACTCTTCAGCAGTAGTATACGAATGACCATATTTTTGAATAAATTAAAGAAAATTGTGTCTGTAATAGTAAATATTTTGCGGGGGGAAATCAGGATTGACAGAAACATGTAACAGTATGTAATATAGAATGTTCTGGTATTTAGTTGTTGTTATTGTTAATTAGTCTAGCACTCCAGCCATGAGATGCTCCTGCTACACATGCTAAACATTTAGCCTGTTGGTTCATGTTTGCAGTTCTGTTGGAAAACTAAGACTATGTCTCACTATGGTCGGTAGATCAGAAGTCAGAGCAATGATCAGTGATTGATCCATTTCCACAATCCCAAAATCCTTCCAGTGCACCGGAATGTACACTTCCTCAAAAATCCCATAATGCACCACAAAAATGTCCCTTAATTAACATCATATTTGTGAATCCTCTTATCTTGAAAAATTTGAATTAACTTTAGTCAACTTCATCTACAAAATGTACGTAGCTTGTTATCGTTGTTGTAGCTCGCAAACGACAGAAACGTGTAATTATGCTACACATTTATGATATATATAACTGAAATATTTCATAGGGGGGGCACGGTGGCTTAGTGGTTAGCACGTGGTAAACACCTCCAGGGTTGGGGGTTCGATTCCCGCCTCCGCCTTGTGTGTGTGGAGTTTGCATGTTCTCTCCGTGCCTCAGGGGTTTCCTCCGGGTACTCCGGTTTCCTCCCCCGGTCCAAAGACATGCATGGTAGGTTGATTGGCATCTCTGGAAAATTGTCTGTAGTGTGTGATTGCGTGAGTGAATGAGAGTGTGTGTGTGCCCTGCGATGGGTTGGCACTCCGTCCAGGGTGTATCCTGCCTTGATGCCCGATGACGCCTGAGATAGGCACAGGCTCCCCGTGACCCGAGGTAGTTCGGATAAGCGGTAGAAAATGAATGAAAAAAAAAATATTTCATAGGTTTGGGTTTTTACAGTAGTGACTGATGAGGAAATTAGAATGTCATTGGAAATTGAGTCACCAGTGTCCAAGTATGTAGTGAACCAGGGTCTTTATTAGTGCCCCAACTTGTGTACATGATATTCTTATTCATAAGAATAAGGGAGCTGATTGAGATGCAGCCTAAAATGTATTCACCCCCTCAATGATTATCTGCTCAGAAACCCTCAGTTACAGAAAACTGCTATTTAATTGTTTTCCCCAAAGAGAAAGAAGAAATTTTGATTGGTCTAATAATCCAGATCCAACTCATCTACTTAGCAAGATCTTTATTTTAAATTGTGCAGGACGGTGAAATTATCTTGAAAGCCCTACGTCTAGAACCGGTCATGAAGTGCACGGTTGTTCCCTTTGTATCTGTTGTGTTTGTCTTGGAAGAAAAGGATGTCCTGCGCTGTGTTTGTCCTTTGTACTGGTGAGGTATATTAGAACAGCTTGTTAATGAGAGAAAACAAATGAGCATTGCTAGACTGGGACGAGCTGACAGGAAAACTCTTTCAACACAAATAAACCATTTTAAAGTCTATACAGAACCATTCCTTCCATTGCTCCCAGTATACAGCATATCACGGCATATCCATTTGGTGGATGATTTACAGCAGGGGAACACACCACTGGTTTTAACTTGTGTCAGACTAGAACAGGACTTGGAGATACAGTTCTCCCAACCTGGACAGCTGAACATTGGGAAAAAAAAACGTTGGCTGGTCTAGATGATTGACTGATTGTATAATAGCAGGAATGAGCATGTGTACAGATGTTCTTATTAAAGTGACTTTAAAGGCCAGTAGCATAAAGAACAGTCCGTTTTATTTTATGTCTGGAAGCGCAGCAGTGCTTCTGGTGATCTCATGGACGATTTTGTTGATGATGTACAACTGTAGATCCTGCCATTATCTCTGAAGCAGAGCATAGCTATTGATGCTAGCGTAAAGAAAATTCTGTGGTGCCTCAATTTTTACAATCATCCTTTCCATATAAACATATGCCAAGGGACTCGCTATTGTGCCTTTTACAAAACATGCTGAACTGCATAAAATATGCAGGGATTTACTGATTTCTTATTCATGTTCATTTGCACTGTGTGTGTGTGTGTGTGTGTGTGTGTGTGTATGCTGGAGTCTGTGGCAGTCGGTTCATTAGCGAGTGTCTCAGACTTGTTAGCCTCAGACCTTGCACTTTTGCTCGACAATAACTACTCGCTTGCAACTGGAGCGCTGAGGTGGTGCAGGTGTGATATTCAGGACTCCGGTTTGTCTCTCGGATACTTTTTTCCTTTTTTCCTTCCTTTCTTTTTTTTTGTAAGTATCTTTCCTCTGTGAGATTCTGCATTCCAGTCCACTTTTTTAAACCCACTTTAACAGATTTGTCCCTGCCATATGCCATCGAGGGAATCCCTGTTGCCCGCCTAAACACTATTCCCTTTGCTTTATCGGCTTTATCACATTTTTCAGACGGACCTTAATATTGCAAAGAAATTTAATAAACATAACTGCAGATGTTAAGAACAGATATTGTCCGGAAGATGTCACAGTCTAATCAGATTTGCTTTCAAAATATCATAAACAGTGAAAGGCTGAAAGGCAAGGCTGTTAATAAAAGTCAAACAGACTGAGGAAGTACATATTTAAAAGAAAAGTGCTTTGATTTAATGAGTTTCCCTTCACGTTATCTACATAGCACTACATTTTTCTCAATTCCCACTCACTATCCAGCTATTGTCTTTCACGTGACGGCTACAAGCCGGGGAGGGTGAAGGCTAGAAGAACTAACACATGCTTCATCTGAGACTTATGAAGTCAGCCAACTGTATCTGGAGCTGTATGTGTTAGTCACGTACATGACAGAGTAACACAAAGGAGAATGATCTCTGCCCTTGTCTGCATAAATACATAAGCTCACAAAAGACCACAATTAGTTAGTCTTACTGTGATTGACAAGGGAGTGACTTCAATACTCTTCTTTAGACTCCTGATTTCTGACTACAGATGCATCATCTATATTCAAGCTGTTTTTTTTTTTCACCGTTTTGCCAATCAAAAGCTCCTCTAGAGCCTTTTTTAAAACCCAAGGACATTTTACACAGCATCCAAACATGGGAAAAGAGCAATAGAGAAAGAATAAGAATTTTGTGTAAGGAGGAAAGTTTTTAAGCTGAGATACAAAGAGATTACTTCATCTGAATTTGCAGGGGTGGATAATCGGTACCCAGAGGCCTGAGACAAGCAAGTTTGGCTTCCAGATCATCAAATGTTACAGCCAATACACAGGCAAATGACTTTTTGTTATTGATGACAATGACAGATATGTTATTCATATACTTGTTCATTTCTGTTTGTTTGCATGAAGCTAGTCAGAAAAGACAGGCTGAAATGGATGGAATCGAAAAGAGTTTATTGTCTCAGATACAAATCAAACAAAACCGAATCGCAATACAACATCGGTATCCAAAAAAACAGGCAAAGGTCAGGACATGTGCAAAAAGACCCAGTATGGGTAAATCAAGAGCGTAAAACTTCTTCCTGGAACACTTGAACTAACTCTTATTTTCTCTGTTTGAAAATGTGAGTTTTAGTTTGATTTTATCCGAAGTCTGTAACCTAGTAACCCAGTGTTAATGTATTCATCGATAGAGACTTCAAAGCACATTTGTACGTCGCTCTGGATAAAGAAGTCTGCCAAATGCTGTAAATGTAAATGTTCATGAGTCCTTTATATAGTGAATGATGTGATGAACATGACAGACGAGTTCTCTGAGGACGCAGGAGTTGCACTGACTCTAGCGAAATAGCTCGTGATGTTTTTGATATTCCATTCGCTACCACTTTTTGTCTACACAATGTCTGCTCATTTGGAGGTGACGACGTGACGTGACGACGTGACATACAGCTAAATATGGTGACCCATACTCAGAATTCATTCTCTGCATTTAACCCATCCAAAGTGCACACAGACAGCAGTGAACACACACACACACCGTGAACACACACCCAGAGCAGTGGGCAGCCATTTATGCTGCGGCGCTCGGGGAGCAGTTGGGAGGGGTTCGGTGCCTCGCTCAAGGGCACCTCGGTCCTGGTATTGCCAGCCCAAGACTCGAACCCACAACCTTAGGGTTAGGAGTCAAACTCTCTAACCATTAGGCCACGATTTCCCCATTTACTAGGCTAGCTAAGAAACATATGTTTTGTTCACCAGCTGATTAATTTAATGCAGGCTAGTTTCCTTGCTAATTCATTAGAAAACAGAAGTTTTAATACAAAATGGTTTCAGCTTCTTAGGATAGAGAAAAACATCTTCCCTCATATGTGTGTAGCCACTACTAGTGTTGCGTAGCTCATACACATGAGAGGAAGTCAGCAAATACGTCTAAAAAAAAAAGGTAAAGGAAACAGCACTGAGACGCAGAGCCAGAAGTTCATTTTCTATCTTCGGCTTTCTGACTTGCTGTGAGACGCTGGTCAAAATATGATCTTGTCAAAGCATGAGCAGCACAGTGAGCAATAATGCAGGGCTTTGCCCGAGACAGTCCAGACGTGTCACACTGAGATCGCATTACAGATTTTACACGAGATTTTGTTGGAGAACAAGAGACTGAGAGACTGAGGGTGAGGACAGTCAACAAGTCTCGGGAAATCCGAGGTTTGGAGGTCTTCTGCTTGTTTTTCTTTTTATCTCCAAAGGACAGCACCACTATTTTTTGTACAGCTCAAGGACAACTCTAAAGGATGACACCAGTTGAAATCTGCTCAGTGAATAATGCTGGAAATAAAATCCTTTCACTTTATTGTTAACCTGAAGTAAAAGAAACAGTTAATGTGTACTGGATTGAATTGAGTCATAAAGATGTTCCTGTAATACATGCACTTCAAGTTTAATAGTATTAAAGTGTTTATTAATGTTAAAATAAGCATGTTTTTTTTTTGTCATACAAAGTATTCAGAGGACTCAAACGATGGTTTGTGAACTTGTGACATAAAAAATATGTCTCAGAAAATCCAAAAAGCTCACATAATTCCGACACATTATTTTTCTTTATACTTTAAATGTTTTATCAATAAAATTTATGCACAATATGCACTTGTCACATGTTAGCAGTGTTTTATTGGGTTTTTACACTGGGCGTGTTAACTGAGGTCTGAATCAGAGTTTGATTGGGATTGTTCCCAGCTCCTTCACACTCTGGATTTAGATTCACTTGATCCTATCGAACCCTGGTGCATAAGCACATGGACATGCAACACAATGCAACTCACCATAGTTTTGTTTTATTTATTATTATTTGGTGCTATTATTATGCACAGTACGGTTCCTGTAAGGGATGTGGTAGCTCAGTGGTTAAGGTGTTGGGCTACTGATCAGAAGGTCATGGGTTCGAACCCCAGGTCCACCAAGCTGCCACTGCTGGGCCCCTGAGCAAGGCCCTTAACCCTCAGTTGCTCAGTTGTAAGTCACTCTGGATAAGGGTGTCTGCTAAATGCCGTAAATGTAAAATGTAAATGTTCCTCACCTCTTCTCTGTCCCAGAACGTTCCTTCTGCTGCATGAAGTGTGTTGTAGAAACTAACGATGATATCATCGGCTAAAACACATGTTCAGGTTACTTAAGTTCCTGAACAAGTGCAGACCTTAGTACGAGTTGAGCACAGTTTCAGTGCAAATGAAATCCCACCAGGTCCTACATGTAGTTTTGGGTTCATAATATTTTTTTTAAAAACTGTAAATTAATAAATGAATACATTTGTTGTCATGATTTGAAATGATTTACAGCTAATTTAAATTCTGTACAGTAGTAAAAATGCAGTGCAATATAATGTACTGTTCACAATATCCACAATACTGTATCTAAAGCCAGGATGCTTTAGATATTGTGAAGGATAATGTTATTATTTATATGCATTATAGTATGGTAAAGTTATTAATAGATTTGGGCATAATTTTGGAGGCTAATTTCAATCCAGTAACCACTTTACCATCTGCTCCTGCTTGCTAGCTAGTTTTGACTTTGTTAGGTTGAAACTCTGACTATAACAGTTTTCCAGGCTTTTTGACCTGTTCAGGTTTTTTGCCTTGAGTCAGGTTTTCTCCATTGCTTTGTTTGTTCATGTCTTGACAGTTGCTTGTGCTTGTATTTGGATTTATTATTAAAGACTTTCCTTGCACTTACACCCACCTGCTTTGAGTTTTAGACCACTGTGCTGGATCTCACACACACACATAAGAGTTTCTGAAACCCTTCGTTGTAAACGTCTCTCTCTCTCTCTCTGTTCCCAAACAGATGCATGTTATAGCCTTTTGATTAGACCATTTCCGTATTAAGGAGCTGAGAATAAAATGGACAAAGTGCTTAATCCATCACCACAGTCCAGAACTGATAACCTTCAGGCCTCTTACAGCTTTATAGCATCTTATAGCACTTTACAGCAGGGCTCGCTCTGTTTTACTACACCTTCATCAAATTAACAGCAGTCTGCCCCGTTTTACCGCATTTCACTCTGCTTTATTTGTGGCTCTGTCATACGTGGTTTATAGCAGCTTCACCCTTTTAGTATCTTTTTTTTTATTTTTTTATTATTATTTATTAGTCGGAGAAGGTATATGCTTCAACTCATCAGTTCTTGTTTATCTGCTCTGAAATCTGAGTTTACGCTGTGATAAGTTTCTTTCTTATCACTTTCTAAACACTTCCAACTAGCTGACTAGTAGCGGTGTGCTAAGGCTGTATGCTAGATATTTGCTCTGGAAATTGGGGTGAGGAACATATACATATACACATACCCAGTGGGGAATAACACACACAGTGGCCTGATATATCTCTCTGTTTCTTGGCAGAATGGAAAGGATTACGTTCATCTTTTTGTGCCCTGGATTCATAGTTACAGGCAAAAGAAATTCTCCCAGAGCAACTCAATTTCAGATAAAATTAACTGCTAACATTTTCAAATACACATGCAAAGACATTCACAACCTTCCACCTGCCCATGTACTGTACACACAAGCACACACCCACATCCCGTTGTGTTTGCTGTTGATTTTGTAATTCATGGTGAAGTTAACGGTAAGAACTGACGTTTTCAATAGGACATTTGGAGATATAACAAAAAAAAATCATTAAAAAACAAAACAACAATAAATTTTGAGATTTCAAAATTTCAGAAAGTCTACTTCAGTCTAGTAAATATGTGAAATCTGTCAGGAAACAGACTTTCCACTAGATTTTGTGGCTGTTTATTTAGCTGCAAGAGCATTAGTGAGATCAGACACTGATGATGGGTGAGGAGGTCTGGGGTGCAGTTAGTGTTCCAGTTGATATCAAAAGTGTTTAGTATAGTTAGAGTCAGAGTCATGGCTCTGTGCTGGGTGACAAGTTCTTTTACTCCAACATTGGAAGATCTTCACAGAGATTGCTTTGTACACAGATGCATTGTCATGCTTGGGGCTCGTAGTTCCAGCATGTTAGTTATGATATATTCAGTATTTTTATATTCTGAATAAAAATGAATGAACAAAGGATCGTTAAAATTACAGCAGTAGTTCTTTGAGTACAAATCTACAGTGCCCAGGAGAGATTATTGGTAACTACAACCTACAATCTCACTCACTCACTCACTCACTCACTCACTCACTCACAATCTCACTCACTCACAATCTCACTCACAATCTCACTCACTCACTCACTCACTCACTCACTCACAATCTCACTCACTCACAATCTCACTCACTCACTCACTCACTCACTCACTCACAATCTCACTCACTCACTCACTCACTCACTCACACACTCACTCACTCACTCACTCACTCACTCACTCACTCACTCACTCACAATCTCACTCACTCACTCACTCACACACTCACTCACTCACTCACTCACTCACAATCTCACTCACTCACTCACTCACTCACAATCTCACTCACTCACTCACTCACAATCTCACTCACTCACTCACTCACTCACAATCTCACTTACTCACTCACAATCTCACTCACTCATTCACTCACTCACTCACTCACTCACTCACTCACTCACTCACTCGCTCACTCACTCACTCACTCATTCACAATCTCACTCACTCACTCACTCACTCACTCATTCACAATCTCACTCACTCACTCACTCACTCACTCACTCACTCACTCAGTAAGGCAGTTTAAAGTTAACATCAGTTACATAACCTGCTTCCACTCACATTATGGCATCTTGATTTCAGGCGGCTTTTGGAGATGTTTGTTTTTGTCTAGTTTTGCAGGTGGCTTCTCTAGCGCTCCTTTGCCTAAGATTTCGGGGAAGACTAAGTACATTAACGAATCAGTCACGTATATATATTTAGATGCAAAACAATTGTGCATGACTGATACAGCAGGCTGATCGGTGGAGAATTTAAATAGAACTATAGTGTTTTTTTTCTGAAGAGACAAATAGATAGCAGTGTTTTTGTGTATTCATGGTTTCTGGGCCAATGTTTCAAATGTGTGCATAGAGATGTAATGGACACACACACACATACACAAATGCGTTATCTTTAGCTTCACTGCGCTAAAGTGACTCTACATCAGTGTTTCATCCTGCAGTGTTTCTTTCTGCTTCATTAGTCCTTGTAGTTAAAATGAATTGGGAGTTCATGTGCAGCACCCAGCATGATCGTGTGTGTGTGTGTGTGTGTGTGTGTGTGTGTGTGTGGACTACAGTTTGTCTTGTGTTGCAGTTTTTTTTTTACATTACAGCCTTCAACATAACCTATTTACTAATCACTAAGACTAATAGACTGTTATAGACTAATAAAATGTTAACACAGCAATTAGCACTTGCATGAATTGTTCTTTTTAATTTGAATGTTAACTAAATAATGAACACCTGCGTTAATGTTTATTCCAATCCAACATGAAGAAATGGCTTAATTAACAAGTTCTTGGTGGTTAATTGGTGGAATTTAGAACCGACACTGGATCATGTTTCAGCTTTTACACCCAGTGAGCTGAGTTCAACCGATGATCAACATGTAATAACATGGTGTAATTCAATTTATGCTAATTTAATGGGAGTTTAATTTTTATTTCTGTATGAAATAAACCCTGGCTAATGCAATACTCAAATAAAAATCCATATTTCATTAATATATAATGTTATTAAAGGTGTAATTATGAAATACATAAAAGAAAAATAATTAATTCGAGCAAATAATTTCTTTAATGTTCACTGTATAGTGTGTGGAATTAGTCATAAATGTGTGTGTTTAAATGTTTCAAATTAACACATGACAAAGAAAACATCTAGTAGTATGTGTTAGATCTAGTAGTATGTGTTAATACACACCGTACACAAATGTATCAAACGCTTTTGATCCACTGAATCACTGAATCTACTGAGGATGGTAGGACGTTTAAACCGTACGCCAGTGTTACAACCCCGATTTAAATCTAGGGGGTTCTCAAGCTGTTTGTGAAAAGGATGGAAAAGGCTAATTGTTTCCGTACAACAATTAATCATAAATAACCAACAACAGTAAAAACATAGGCGGACACAATACTTGTGTTGAATATTGTTTGATTAACTGAAAAGACCCGTAGTGTGAAACGTACTCACTCAGGCAGTTTAAATTTGTCAAAAAATCTCTAAAGTCAAAAATTTTCCTTATGAAAATGTCGTTTGGACGTTCACAAAACATGGTACTTTCTGACCAGCAAAAAGATCAAAATTTGAATTCATGGTTTTCATCATTAGAAGATTGGAATAAACCAGGCATTTGAATGTTTAAGTATTATTCTTGGATCTGTAATAAATTTGCTTTTACTTTAAATGAATGGAATTATTCATTGTTACATCACTGACTGTAACACCAGTGAATGATTTCAATGAAAGGTATATTCTTCAAGCCTCAACGCACACATCATACGTATATTTTTATTGCTTATGAACCTCTCACTCACTCACTCATTTTCTACCGCTTATCCGAACTACCTCGGGTCACGTGGTTCCTGTGCCTATCTCAGGCGTCATCGGGCATCAAGGCAGGATACACCCTGGACGGAGTGCCAACCCATTGCAGGGCACACATTCACTCACGCAATCACACACTACGGACAATTTTCCAGAGATGCCAATCAACCTACTGTACCATGCATGTCTTTGGACCGGTGAAGGAAACCGGAGTACCCGGAGGAAACCCCCGAGGCACGGGGAGAACATGCAAACTCCACACACACAAGGCGAAGGCGGGAATCGAACCCCTAACCCTGGAGGTGTGAGGCGAACGTGCTAACCACTAAGCCACCGTGCCCCCTGCTTATGAACCTTCAAAGTTCAAAGTAAAATAATGTGTGTTATGAAGGGCTATTTACATTTTTTTAAACTATGTATTGGCCAGTAATTTAACAGACATGCTTGTCACTATATTCTGAAAATGCCACTGCTCTCTGTAGGTGTTGCATGAAATCACTTCCATCTTCTGTAGCCTAAAAACCTTCTTGTGAAAATCAGTGCTATTCATTTGTTTCCTATTGTCATCTAGCAACATAATAGTGAAGGTTGATAATGGCTCATAAAGATAGCTTAGACTATACCATTATCTGTGTCTGTTGTCATGGTTACATGGTATATAGAACTTTGATATGATATTTTAATGATCATTTTCTGTTGCGTTGTCTGAATTCGGAGGGGCGGGGTGGGGGGTGGATGGTCCTTCCAGTTACAGTACATATGCAGCAATGATTACACCGTTAGTTGTGCTTCTTCATCTAACCAGAAGGTCTTTCCACCCACCGCATCCTTTAGTAGTTCAAAAACATGGAACTCAGTCGCAGTGAGTTATGCTGAGTAAAACCGATGTAGCAGACACTAGAGTTCTTGGTGGTTATAACAGTGTAAAGTGCAGTATGTAGTGTGCTGTCATGTAGTAATAAGACTCAAGCACTCAGGCTAGGGTTAGGGTTAGGGTTTAAACCTGATTGTAAATCCTAGGTGATTCCTTAGAAGATAAATATAGAATAGAATACAATATTTTTATAGTCATTGTTTGGCAGTGCAATGAAATCTATTCTATTCTAGTCTCCTGAGGAAAAATCATATGACTCACAATCAGGTCAAAACAGTCTGGATTTTTTCTTCTATATTATTACTAGAAAGCTATTCCATTCTATAGAGTAGAATAGAATACAATAGCCTCCTGGGTCCTGTATTTTTTTAATCCTGTTCTACTGTATGTACTGTTGTTGCACTTTGACCATAATATCATTCTATTCTATTCTATATCCATCTTCTTAGGTAGCGTATATGTAGTATAAGAAGGATATACATAAGAATTTTATATGAGGTGTAAGAAAAAAAAATACATTGTTACTGCACATATTTTATCACACAAATTAAGCAGAGTGAGTGAATAGACAGTTATTGCACTTTAACATTATTATATATGATTATGGAGGTTAGATATGGTGATGGCAGTGAAAAAAAAAAAAACCACTGATACAAAACACCATACGAAGTGAAAAACAAAGCTATGCACAAGTATTTCAACTCCAGAAAACCTCCCATTGTAAAAATCTGGAAGGTGAATAATATGGAAGGACAGTATATAGATAGTGAGGGGATAAAAAGGCAGCAGGATGGAGGGAGAGAGAATGGAGAAGGATGAAAGGGAGAATTCGGCACCAAGGTTTCACAACACAAGTGTGCGCTAGGCCTGCAGGCATTTATGTATGAGACAGCAGGTGTGAGCTTTGAACAGGTACAGAATAAGAAACACACTTACACACATCAAGTCCTGTCTCCATTCGTCTTGCTCTCTCTCACACACAAAGACACCTCCAGTTGTCTTCCACACAGTCCAGAAACAGACACCGGCAGAAAGCTGTTAAATTCTTTTCTGTACTTTTTTCCCCTCTCATATCTAGTCTGTGTGCCGGTTTTTCTGCCTTAATGTCTGCTTCTCTCTTTCTCTCTTTCTGTCTGATGGATGTGTGAACAATTAATTATATAAGGACTAAACCAAGCCGAGGTGTTATTTTTATGCTGTTTTATAAACGTAATAGTGACACTAAAGTAATAAATAATGCTTAAGAATTATTTTTTAAACATTAGTTCACAGCTGTTTTCTTAATATTCTAAAAATAACATCCAAATACGCTTATATATGCAAACACACAAATACCCACGGTAATGACATCAGTTTAAATGCAGTTTAAAAGTGTTAAAAAAACAACAGACAGACAGATAGAAACCCACCAGTACTGTATCTCAATAGAGATTACAGCAAATCTGTGCTAAAACACTTCCATTAATATTGGCACCTAATATATGAGCAAAGTAGGCTGTGGAAAATGTTATTATTTAAGGTTTTCCTTTTTTTTAAATAAATGAATTTTTTATTAATTTAAAATGATTTATTTATTTATTAAAAAAATACTCGGCTCTCATATGATGATATCAAAACTGAAATAATTTAATCATATTTTTTAAATATGTGTGTGGCAACCCAGTATGAAAATGAATAAGTAAAATATATTTAAAGTATATTCCTATTGATATTTTTAATTTTCAGTACACCTGGGTGACCAGGACCAGGAAACCTCCGGTTTCACAGAGGTATAAATATGAAATAACTCGTACGCCAAATTCCCTTATTCATTCATCACAATGGGTAAGACTAAGGAATATCGATGTGGTGTGAGGAAAAAGCTTCACAAATCTGTCCATAATGCTCATGTCATTGTGGGCAAATCACTGAATAAATTTTTCATTATGTTCGATTTTTATTTTTTTTCTTTTTGTTTCCCTAAGAGCTGCACCATTTTGGTGTATTGTGTTGTGTAACGCTTTGAGTGCCTCATCCACTCTCACACAGCATTTCTTTATTGCACTGGGTCCAATTCTGTTGTCTACATTGCAGTTCAGAACGTAGTATTATTGTTCATCTTTCTTTTCTTTTTTTTTTTAGTTTTATATCACTGACTGATAACTGCATGAGATGAACTTGTCCCAAATAGCCAATAAAAGTCTGCGCTTCTGAACGGTATGGTGCACGTCGGCTGATGAAAGTGAAGATCAGACAGGTGAAATGTAATGGAAGGTGCATTGGCAGAGGCTTGTTTTTATGATGCTGGGTTTTATTGTGCTCCATCAGTACATGGAATGTTTGATTGCTGCAGGTATTTCTCCAAGGCTGTTTACTGGATTCTTTTCATCTCCAGGCATCCAGCAGTAGACGCAAAAGTACACTGTTGTGCTTTCATCTACAGATTATTTTCAAATAGAAAAAGGTCTGAGAGCCAGAATTCTTGTCTCGCCTCATTACTTTGGCATCTAACCAGCTTGAGAAGGGTCACTAATTTATCTTGTGCCTCTGTTACAGATAATAAAGTAATGAGATTTCCTGGCTTGACAAGGTGCATATGTGTGTGTGTGTGTGTGTGTGTGTGTGTGTATGCAGCTTGCAGTGACACTGATCTGAAAAGTTTGGCCTCAAGACTGAAGGATTGGTTTGGGGTGCTGCACATGGATGCCAACCGAGATCTGAAGATTTCTGCCAATGACAACAGTCAAGGACGTAAGTATATGACTTTGTGTGTATCTCCGCTGTGTTTTTTAGTGTTAGACACCATTTATAGTTGGACACTAGAGAGAAGTCTCATAAATAATTGCAGTATTAGAGGACAGAGTGTTAAAAGGGTGTTCAGTTTGGGTACATTGTGATTAAGAGTCCTACAGTGATATGATAACAACAGCAAAAAATCTCTCTTCACCATCCTATAGGTTTTGACACCAGCATCCTCCCTATCTGTAAGGACTCTCTTGGCTGGATGTTCAACAAGTTGGACATGAACTACGATCTCTTGCTCGACCAGTCAGAGCTCAGCGCTATTTATCTGGACAAGTACGAGCTGTGTATGCGCCCACTCTTCAACTCCTGTGACTCCTTTAAGGACGGGAAGCTTTCCAACAACGAGTGGTGCTACTGCTTCCAGAAACCAGATGGTGAGAGAGAGAGTGAGAGTGAGAGAGAGAGAATTGCTAGAAATAGAAAAAAACAGGGTGATCATTTTACTTCAAGTGGGTTCCATTTATAACACTATCTAAATGTATTGGCATGAATTTGCTAATGTGTTTTTCTCTCTCTCGCTCACTTTTTTTTTTCACCAGGTCTGCCCTGTCAGAATGAAATAAATAGGATTCACACTCAAAGCCGGCGGAAGTCTCTTATAGGTGAGTCAGTCATTAAGCCTGAGATTTATTTCATCCAAAATAATGAACAGGTTTTAATTTCCATCATCCACAAAAAGCAACCAACTGTGGGCATCTGTGTGTGTGTGTGTGTGTGTGTGTGTTCATGCGTTTCTTGCTGCAGAAGCTTCACAAGAGCTTCGCAGAAGCGGAGCTATAATTGATTTGAATTGTAATGGCTTTCGGTGTGATTTATGTGCATCCACACTTGATATTTTCCTCTGCGATCAATAACGTGCACTCTAGCTGCCACCCTCACCCATAGCTCTCGCCACTGGTCCTGTTCGGCCCAGCGGGCATCAATAATCCCACACAATCATAACTGCTTCATAACTCATGCCATAACACAGGCTGAAAAACAACCGCCTGAGTGTGCATTAATATGGGTGAGTGTGTGGGTGTCACATTTTAGACGGTGAAATCCAATCAGCGTTAGCGATATCTACCGCCTAAGGCCCAGAATCTGCTGCAGCCATCCTGCTCATTCTCATGTGCAATGCAGGGCAAAGCTCTCTGCCGATGAAGCAGGAGAAGGCAGAAATAAATGATGATGCTTTTAGTTCAGATATAATACTGTAAAATGGCAGATTGAATTTATGTCACAATGGTGTTTTTCGTAGATTGTTTAATGCCTGAGTCAATAATACATGTGTGGTGGTCTGGGAAAACCCTTCATATTTGTGCTCTATAGAGTTCTGAAGGCTCCAGCTCTTTCTAAACTGAAGAATGTTTATCTTTCTGCATGTATCTCAACCTTAAAATGTTTAAAAGCATCTTTTCTTCCAAACAATTGCTTTACATGATTGTATGTCGAATGAATATCATCTGTTTAGTCAGAATCAGAAAAAAAATCAGAAAGAGCTTTATTGCCAGGCATGTTTTCACATGCGAGGAATTTGTTATAGTGACAGAAGCTCCACAGTGTAACAGAATGACATGTACAATATAGTCAAATTGTATGTACAAATGTACAAGTGTGAAATGTGCAATTGAAATATACATAGTATATGTTTTAAGTAAATAGTGTGTGAGAATAGTGTGTGTTCTGTGTATGTTAAGTGTTAAGTGCATATCTCTTTTAAAAGCAAAAATAATAAACCCACCCCCTTTTCTTTCATTTTATTTCTACAATAAACTATAAAACAAGCTTTTTCTTATTCTCAGTTAAATGGTAAAATATAAAATAATAATAAATAAATAAATAAATAAATAAATAAATAAATAAATGCCCCCTTTTTTTTTAAAAAAAAAAACTCCTTTCATTTAAATACTCAAACCCAAAGGTCACCATATATAAGAACTGAACAGAGAACTCATGTGGAAAATATCCAGGAGATGTCAGAAAGATGTCATGGCTGAAATTTTTGATAATGGAATGACACGTCTGACAAACTGGTGTAGAAAAACGCTCGGCCATCTGTCGCCTCTGCTTAGACCGCAGCTCCAGAAAGTAAGGATAAATGGATGACAACATTCTAAAAATGACAAAGGTCGGTCAATATAAAGGTACACTTTTTGCGTGTTGCCACACATGAGCCACATTAAACATAATTATATTGTCAGTTTAACAGATTTACCTCATCAGCCTGGGCACTGCTATGGCAATAAATAAGGCAATAAATGAGCAAATATATAGTGTGAGGATGAATGATAACTGAGTGATTGATACATGCACTGACTCCATAACTGAGTGATTGATACACGCACTGACTCCATAACTGAATGATTGATACATGCACTGACTCCATAACTGAGTGATTGATACATGCACTGACGCCATGATTGAGTGATTGATACATGCACTGACTCCATAACTGAGTGATTGATACACGCACTGACTCCATAACTGAGTGATTGATACATGCACTGACGCCATGATTGAGTGATTGATACATGCACTGACTCCATAACTGAGTGATTGATACATGCACTGACTCCATAACTGAGTGATTGATACATGCACTGACGCCATGATTGAGTGATTGATACATGCACTGACTCCATAACTGAGTGATTGATACATGCACTGACTCCATAACTGAGTGATTGATACATGCACTGACGCCATAACTGAGTGATTGATACATGCACTGACTCCATAACTGAGTGATTGATACATGCACTGACTCCATAACTGAGTGATTGATACATGCACTGACTCCATAACTGAGTGATTGATACATGCACTGACTCCATAACTGAGTGATTGATACATGCACTGACTCCATAACTGAGTGATTGATACACGCACTGACTCCATAACTGAGTGATTGATACATGCACTGACTCCATAACTGAGTGATTGATACATGCACTGACTCCATAACTGAGTGATTGATACATGCACTGACTCCATAACTGAGTGATTGATACACGCACTGACTCCATAACTGAGTGATTGATACATGCACTGACTCCATAACTGAGTGATTGATACACGCACTGACTCCATAACTGAGTGATTGATACATGCACTGACTCCATAACTGAGTGATTGATACATGCACTGACTCCATAACTGAGTGATTGATACATGCACTGACTCCATAACTGAGTGATTGATACATGCACTGACTCCATAACTGAATGATTGATACACGCACTGACTCCATAACTGAGTGATTGATACATGCACTGACTCCATAACTGAGTGATTGATACATGCACTGACTCCATAACTGAATGATTGATACATGCACTGACTCCATAACTGAGTGATTGATACACGCACTGACTCCATAACTGAGTGATTGATACATGCACTGACTCCATAACTGAGTGATTGATACACGCACTGACTCCATAACTGAGTGATTGATACATGCATTGACTCCATAACTGAGTGATTGATACATGCACTGACTCCATAACTGAGTGATTGATACATGCACTGACTCCATAACTGAGTGATTGATACATGCACTGACTCCATAACTGAGTGATTGATACATGCACTGACTCCATAACTGAATGATTGATACACGCACTGACTCCATAACTGAGTGATTGATACATGCACTGACTCCATAACTGAGTGATTGATACATGCACTGACTCCATAACTGAATGATTGATACATGCACTGACTCCATAACTGAGTGATTGATACACGCACTGACTCCATAACTGAGTGATTGATACATGCACTGACTCCATAACTGAGTGATTGATACACGCACTGACTCCATAACTGAGTGATTGATACATGCACTGACTCCATAACTGAGTGATTGATACATGCACTGACTCCATAACTGAATGATTGATACACGCACTGACTCCATAACTGAGTGATTGATACATGCACTGACTCCATAACTGAGTGATTGATACATGCACTGACTCCATAACTGAATGATTGATACATGCACTGACTCCATAACTGAGTGATTGATACATGCACTGACTCCATAACTGAGTGATTGATACATGCACTGACTCCATAACTGAGTGATTGATACACGCACTGACTCCATAACTGAGTGATTGATACATGCACTGACTCCATAACTGAGTGATTGATACACGCACTGACTCCATAACTGAGTGATTGATACATGCACTGACTCCATAACTGAGTGATTGATACATGCACTGACTCCATAACTGAATGATTGATACATGCACTGACTCCATAACTGAGTGATTGATACACGCACTGACTCCATAACTGAGTGATTGATACATGCACTGACTCCATAACTGAGTGATTGATACACGCACTGACTCCATAACTGAGTGATTGATACATGCACTGACTCCATAACTGAGTGATTGATACACGCACTGACTCCATAACTGAGTGATTGATACATGCACTGACTCCATAACTGAGTGATTGATACATGCACTGACTCCATAACTGAGTGATTGATACATGCACTGACTCCATAACTGAGTGATTGATACACGCACTGACTCCATAACTGAGTGATTGATACATGCACTGACGCCATGACTGAGTGATTGATACATGCACTGACTCCATGACTGAGTGATTGATACACGCACTGACTCCATAACTGAGTGATTGATACACGCACTGACTCCATAACTGAGTGATTGATACATGCACTGACTCCATAACTGAGTGATTGATACATGCACTGACTCCATAACTGAGTGATTGATACACGCACTGACTCCATAACTGAGTGATTGATACATGCACTGACTCCATAACTGAGTGATTGATACATGCACTGACTCCATAACTGAATGATTGATACATGCACTGACTCCATAACTGAGTGATTGATACACGCACTGACTCCATAACTGAGTGATTGATACATGCACTGACTCCATAACTGAGTGATTGATACACGCACTGACTCCATAACTGAGTGATTGATACATGCACTGACTCCATAACTGAGTGATTGATACACGCACTGACTCCATAACTGAGTGATTGATACATGCACTGACTCCATAACTGAGTGATTGATACATGCACTGACTCCATAACTGAATGATTGATACATGCACTGACTCCATAACTGAGTGGTTGATACACGCACTGACTCCATAACTGAGTGATTGATACATGCACTGACTCCATAACTGAGTGATTGATACACGCACTGACTCCATAACTGAGTGATTGATACAAGCACTGACTCCATAACTGAGTGATTGATACATGCACTGACGCCATAACTGAGTGATTGATACACGCACTGACTCCATGACTGAATGATTGATACATGCACTGACTCCATAACTGAGTGGTTGATACACGCACTGACTCCATAACTGAGTGATTGATACATGCACTGACTCCATGACTGAGTGATTGATACACGCACTGACTCCATAACTGAGTGATTGATACACGCACTGACTCCATAACTGAGTGATTGATACATGCACTGACTCCATAACTGAGTGATTGATACACGCACTGACTCCATAACTGAGTGATTGATACATGCACTGACTCCATAACTGAGTGATTGATACACGCACTGACTCCATAACTGAGTGATTGATACATGCACTGACTCCATAACTGAGTGATTGATACATGCACTGACTCCATAACTGAATGATTGATACATGCACTGACTCCATAACTGAGTGGTTGATACACGCACTGACTCCATAACTGAGTGATTGATACATGCACTGACTCCATAACTGAGTGATTGATACACGCACTGACTCCATAACTGAGTGATTGATACATGCACTGACTCCATAACTGAGTGATTGATACACGCACTGACTCCATAACTGAATGATTGATACATGCACTGACTCCATAACTGAGTGGTTGATACACGCACTGACTCCATAACTGAGTGATTGATACATGCACTGACTCCATGACTGAGTGATTGATACACGCACTGACTCCATAACTGAGTGATTGATACACGCACTGACTCCATAACTGAGTGATTGATACATGCACTGACTCCATAACTGAGTGATTGATACACGCACTGACTCCATAACTGAGTGATTGATACATGCACTGACTCCATAACTGAGTGATTGATACATGCACTGACTCCATAACTGAGTGATTGATACATGCACTGACTCCATAACTGAGTGATTGATACATGCACTGACTCCATAACTGAGTGATTGATACATGCACTGACGCCATAACTGAGTGATTGATACATGCACTGACTCCATAACTGAGTGATTGATACACAAATTGACAGCCAGGATGTGATTAAGACATAAGACTAATAAGTTCAGTGTGTAATGTCACAGTGTCACTTACTTCTCTAACAAGGTTGTTGACTCTTAAAAACATAATTTTTGATCAAATAATGGATTCTTAAAAAGATGTTTCATTTCATGCCAATACCACTGCACTTTCTCTTCTCTTCTCCTTTTTTTTCTTCTTTTCTTTTCCTCTTCTTCTTTTCTTCTCGTCCTTTTTCTCCTCTCTTAATTTCCTCATATTTTCTCCTTTCTTTCTCCTTTCTTCTCTTCATTTCTTCTTTTTTCTCCTTCACTTCATTTCTCCTTTCTTTTCATGTCTCCTTTTCTTCTTTCTTCTCTTCATTTCTACTTTTTTCTCCTTTCTTTCTCCTTTCTTCTCTTCATTTCTACCTTTTTCTCCTTTCTTCTCTTCATTTTCTCATTTAGCTCATTTCTTTGCTTCATTTCTACTTTTTTCTCCTTCTCTTCAGTTCTCCTTTCTTTTCATGTCTCCTTTTTCTTCTTTCTTCTCTTCATTTCTACTTTTTTCTCATTTATTTCTCCTTTCTTCCCTTCATTTTTACTTTTTTCTCCTTTCTTCTCTTCATTTTCTCATTTATCTCCTTTCTTTGCTTCATTTCTACTTTTTTCTCCTTCTCTTCATTTCTCCTTCTCTTCATTTCTCTTTATTTCTCTTTTTTCTCCTTTCGTCTCTTAATTTCTCGTTGTTTTATTTTCTTCTCTTAATTTCTTCTTTTTTTTCACTTCACTTCAATAATTTCTCTCCCCTTCTCCTCTAGGACCATATGTCCCACGCTGCACAGAGGATGGCTACTTTAAGGCCACACAGTGTCATGGCAGCACAGGCCAGTGTTGGTGTGTTGATAAATATGGCAATGAGATTGCCGGCTCCAGGAAACAAGGCAACCCGATCTGCGGTAGGTTCCTGTACAATCCCATAACTACACGAGTGAGGACAGGTTTATGGCTTCAGTGGGGTACAGAATGCAATACACATACAGTAGCCCATCATAGCATGTTTGCTGTAGATGCTGCCCTGTGAGACATCCACAATCATTACTGAATGAGGGATATCAGACAGACATTAGCCTGTGTGTGTGCTATTTTAGTGTGCTTGCTTTATGAGACATCAGTGCACCCATAATTCAGGATGGTGCTGTTTTCCTGTCTCATCACAGTAAAAGAGTATAATAGATTAATAATGGCACTCTTCCTTCTGCAGTGGGCAATCCATTCATCTTCCACCGTCATATCTCATCTCATATCTATCTAACAGAACAGCTGCTAACCTCTTGCTCTGTGTGTGTGTGTGTGTGTGTGTGTGTGTATAGAGGAGGATCAGGAGACCTCAGGGGATTTTGGCAGTGGAGGAGCCGTCATTCTTCTTGATGACCAGGAGGAGGAGGAGGAGCCTCCACAAAACAGGCGGCGCAGACAGAAGGAGAAGCGTGGCAGGCTCCACCCCCGTGGAGCCATAGAGGATGATGAAGATGAAGAGGACGACAAAGAAGACGAGATTGGCTACATCTGGTAGCTCCGCCCCATCTCCCGTTTGCCAACCAGGGACCCCGGTTGTAATGCACAGATCTAAAGCCATTCCAACCCCATGCTCTGGATCAGATTCTCAAAAAAAAAAACAAAAAAAAAAACATTAATAACTATAATCAGCATCACCTGTATTCTTTTTTTTTCTTATTTGTATGTTTTCTCTTTTTTAGCTGTTCTTAACAATATAAATCAGTTAGAAACTCATATAATACATATAAATGGCACCCATTGGCTCCCACTTGTTTTTTTCTTACATGAATCCATGCCAACTTTTCTTTGCATTGTTTTCTTCTTATTTCTATCTCTTTTTTATCCATCCATAGAGCTCCTGAAGCCATTTAAGAGCTGCGGCTGTAAATATTTCTTTTTCTCTTCAGACAGATGAGGCACTACAACTCCCTCCATCCCAGAGTTTCTCACCTGAGCCTACTAGAAGACTCCTAGAAGTGATAGAAGGCTCTTCCTGTTGTATAAATGGCATTAATAAAATATAATAAAACATTTTGATTGTAATAATAGAAAGGATCTGGCGTGTTTAAGGAGGCTCTAGTGAGATTCTTAAAGGGCCTATGCATGCTCCCCACTGTGGAGGTGAGAAGAAGGTGATTGTTTTTTTTTTGTTTGTTTGTTTTTTTAGCTTGTGGCTAATAGAAAGCCAATGAGCATTTTATTTTGTGATACTGCTGTTGTTTGCTGACGCTCTGCTTCGTTCTATTGCTGGATCGTAGCCACAGTGCTACACAAATCTCTATTAACAAACGTTTCCATTCCATCGCACAGTGTGGTACGGTGATCTCATGGTACTGTAACTAATCTGCTAATCCATTGGGTTCCCTTCTTGCCAAGGCAGAAAGAAGACCAACCCGGGAGCTAGAAACGGTGCAAAGCTTTGACTGTTGAAATCTAATTGTTGCTTTGTTGTCATGTGTCAATTAAAAAAACACATTAAGTAGCTACTGAACTGTTTTATGACTCTTTACATCATTCTAAATGCAGAGTAAATATTAAACCAGACCATGCAGCTCCATTTATCGTTGCCATTGTGTGGTAAATGGCATGATTACACCACAACCTCTAGAAAACTCCTCTGATTTTCCTAAGTATGCACAGTTTCATAGGAAATAGACACAGGTACTCAACTAGGATGCAAATAGTTCTGAATTCAGGTTAGTAACCAGACCATACCGTACCGTACCACACTGTCCAATGGAAAAGCAGAATAGTGTGTGTCTGTGTGTGAGTCCAAACTTTAAAATTAGTAGCCAAACCTTCAGCACTTCCCACCCATTCTGACCCATGTAAAAATGTTTGATTCTTGATTTATGCAATCATTCCTTTTAAATTATTCTTGCTCTTATATTCTGTTCAAACTTCTTCATTTTCAAGAAAGTCTGAGAACCTTCCCCTAGCGGTGAGTGAAGTTTTTCAGCCTGTCCTTCACGCAATTCCACTAAATACTTTCTCATTGTGAAACAGAAATAATGGATGATGGACACACACACAAAAAAAAAACCTCTTCATGACCTCTTCAGTGTCAAGCTGGGTGCTTTTGTTAACCTGGCTGTATCACTTTTTTCCACTTCCTTTCAAAGCAGGCAACATTTTATTTTGACAGTCTTTTAAGAAAAATGGATGTTGTAAATGCAGCTTTTTTCGCTGTGCTCAGCCGTCCGCATGGTGTGTCAAGAACATAAACAAACTGCAGTTTTTGAATAGAAACTATTAGGACTTGGTTTTAGCTCCTTTACATCATACAGAGATAAATCATACTAGGTGTATAAATGTCCAGCATGAGACTAGGTGAGAAAGTTGATTAAATAGTTGTTGATTAAATCGGTTTTTAAGGGGACGTTTCAAGGCTCTAGGAGTCAGACCTGAGCTCTGAGTTTAATAAATCAGATTCAAGTTGTCATATAAGCTTAATCATAATGGCCTGTCTCTGTGGAGTCTGATCATCGAGGAGACGGATTATAGCGCATTTCTTTACTGATAGCAAAAGTGATTAAATCACAGCATTCAGCTCAGTGTATTTGTCTTTGTCTTTCAGAGTCACATTTACTCGCATCCCTGGAATATTTAGTGGTATTTGTGATGGACAGTGATGATGAAAATAATGCAGAGTAGAAATACTTCAGTTTGTTTGTCTAACCAGTGGTTCTCAAGGTGTTGAGTCTCAGGTGCCAAGAAGGACTAACCAGGGGTCTGTAATCATTATTATTTTATTTGCTATCTTATTTATTTATTTGTTTTTGTTGATGAAAATCATAACCCATTATTAAGTTATTATTCGGGATACGTACATATTGATAAAATAACACACCTTTACATTTTATTATGCACAGGAGTCGATAGAGATTTGTTTGTTTACTTAAAGAGAGTGTGAAGTAGAGTGTATTAGAATGTAAGTGAACAGAAATTTGTCTAGATTTTCAGTAATCAGAGGTAAAGAAAGAGTTTGCTGAACTCTCACACTCAGGAAGTCCTTGTATGCTCAACACAGCTTATATCAAAAGTTAATAAGATGAAGGTTAAGGTTAGAGATGATATGATACAGTATGAAACAAAAGAAGCTAACCATATTGCCGTTGTTTGTTAAAATTCCTACTAACATGAGGTCATTAAATATATCTTCTATATTGTCTTGCTTGTGGACACTTGATTTGAACGATTTTATTTCAAAGCTCAATAAATTAAAAATAAGTAGCCTATAAATAACGCTACTTTACGAAAGAACGAAATTTCCAGAATAAAAAGATCTATGGCTGCAATAACAAGCTTAATAGTTGAACAGGTGAATTATATTCAATGAAAATAGTCTGTACTGAGTACGAAGTGGATCAATGGGATATTGTCTATAGTTTACTAGGAGGTTTCAAGCGGAGAAAGCTAGAGAACGCTGACTTTAAGTAACAGTACAGTGGACGTTTGCAGGACGTTTGGTCGTTACTATCCTCTGTCCCGTCTCTCTTCTGCTTCAGCACGAAACTCCTCCCTCTCCATTCTACCATCACTTAGTTTGCTACTGCAGCATTGAACCACTTTGTTAATTCAGAAATCAACCCTACAAAACATACACATACTGTACACACACACACACACACACACACACACACACAGATACAGTACTGCTAATGCTATTGCAGAAACGACTAATGCACCAGTTACAGTAAATGGCCATATTTGCAAGAGTCTTCTTTGTTAATTCTCTATATTTTTTACTTTGTAAAGATGATAAAGACAACAGATTAAAAAGAAACACATAAAGGAGTACAAAAATGATGATGTAATATAATACAGTAGTGTGGCTTTGTCCATTTGCATTGCAGATATTGGGTGTATAAGTCCCCTGTAGTCTTAACTGTAATGTAGACCCTCTCTTCTCTTCTCCTTTCTTCTCCTCTCTGAGTGTGTACTAGTGTTCTCAGTTTTATGCCTGTCTTCTTTTCCCTTCTCTCCTCTCCCTGATCCTGAGTCCTGCTGGAATGTTGATGTTTTGGGCTGAATCCCTTTCTGTTTGTTCAGGTTTTCTTTTTCTCTTTTTTGGATTTGTTTTTTCCTAAAAATTTCATCTGTAAAACAGTTTCATGGAAAAAAAAAAATGTTTGTCTGAATAAATCTGGAGTCTGTCCTTGTCCACTTTCTCTCCGGCTCCTTCCTTTCTTTATTTGTTTTCTCTCAAAATGAATTAGGTTGGCAATGATTTTCAATAATGGCTTTTCATACACAGCCAATAGTGTGTTAAGGCTTGATTTGCTTGGTGAGAGTTTTAAATTGTGGAGCAGCTTAGAGCAAATTATTTTTGAGTAATTACTGTCAGATTTACCATACAGGGAGCTGAATGAGCAGTTAAGGAATGTAATATTGATAGGAAATGAGCCACCCACGGGTTTGTGTCAAGGAACGTCGATTTGGAGCTTTGCAGATGTGAAGAGCCAAAGGGATGTCATCAGTCATAACCACTCATCCTTTATAATATCTGTTATGTTGGGCTCTCGCTCTTTTGATGTGTTTGATGCTTGTCTTTTGTTCGTAGCTTTTTTCGCTAGTACCAGACAGGCAAATCTGTGTTTTTTCCTAGAGGTTCTCCAAAACTGACAGATCACACAAAGCTAATGGTTTCAACTAGACACATGGCACTTATGCTTTTTTTCATGTTTTGTTATTTTCATACCTCCATAGATTTCAGAGGCTGACAACATACACCTGTCCACTTTGACATTTCTGCACTTATATAATCAGCCAATCATTTGGCAGCAGCCCAATTCAAATAAGTCATGCAGAAACAGGGCAAGAGCTTTGGTTAATGTTCACATCAAACACGAGACACGTGGTCTTTGTGACTTTATGATTGTACCAGATTGTTATCAGAATTTCAGAAACTGCAGATCTTCTGGGATTTTTATATAAAAGAGTCTCTGTAGTTTATACAGATCGTTGAGTGAGTGACAGTTTTGTTGCATTATTGATGTTAGAGGTCAGAGGAAAATGGTCAGACTGGATGGATATAGTTAGTCAAATAATCACTCTTTAGAAATGTGGTGAGCAGAAAAGCATCAAACCTTGAGCAGAATTCAGGTTCTACTTCTGTCAGCCAAGAGCAAGAATCTGAGTTTATCACAGGCACAGACTTATCAAAACTGGACCACTGAAGTCAGAAAAAATGGCAAATGATTTTTATTCTTATCTTTAACCCTTGTACTGTATGATGTTCCGGTCTGTGGGACCCATATTCATAAACATCAGTAGTTTTGAAAAACTTTGCTTCCTTGTAAATTTGTTGATTTTTTCCCACTCATAACAACAAAAAACGAGTAGCACTTTAATTAAAAATGTGATGTAATAAAGGCAAAGAGCAAATATTAACCACATATGCTGTTTATATTGCTTGTAATTGGGATGAAGTAAACATCTGTAGAGTATTTTAACATAACATTTTTGATTGTGTGGAATTAAAAACCCAAAAATGCAGCGGGTCCAAAAGACCCACGAACACTGGCTGATTAACAAAAATACGAACATCATACAAGGGTTATTTGGCCATTCACCCCTGTTTATTGAGATTCTCAGTATTTTATACTACTCACCACAGTAGTAGAATATTCATTAGAGATACTAAACACTGCCTGTGAGCTCAGACCTTCTTCTACTTTCAGCTTTTCCTTTTAGGGGAATCATCTTTTTCCACCTAACTCTATCCTCAGCATTCTCTACTCTCGCACCAACTAACTTCATGTCCTCATTTAACGCATCCATATATCGCCTCTTTGTCCTTTTTCCTGACCTCTTACCTGGCAGCTCCATCTCCAACATCCTTCTACCAATATAACATCTCACTCCTCTGTACATGTCCAAACCATCTCAATCTATCTTCTCTGTCCTCGTCCCCAAAACAGCCAACCAGAGCTGTCCCTCTGATGTGCTCGTCCCTAATCCTGTCCATCCTCGTCACTCCTAAAGAAAACCTCAACATCCTCATCTCTGCTACCTCTATCTCTGCCTCATGTCATTTCCTTACAGCATACAGCCTCTTCACCTCTTTTCCACACTCACTGTCACACTGGACGGTTGATCCCAAATACTTAAACTCCTGCACCTTTCTGACCTCAGCTCCCTGTAACCTTACTGTCTTACTACGACTGACTTTCATTCCACTTCTTTCCAGAGCAGACCTTCACATTTCCAGGTGTTCTTCCACCTGCTCCCAACTCTCACTACAGATCACAGTGTCATCCGCAAACATCGGTGTCCACAGAGATTCCTGTCTGACTTCAGTCAACATGTCCATCACCATAGCAAACAAGAAGGGACTCAAAGCCGATCCTTGATGTAGCCCCACCTCCACCTTGAACTCCTCTGTCTGACCTGTGAGCTCAGACCAATGACTCTCCACTGACAGGATTTTTTTTTGTTTGTTTGTTTTTTTTTACACCTTTTCTCTAAACTATAGAGACCTTTTTCTGTAAAAATCCTAAGAGATCTACCATTTCTGAAATATTTTAACTCTGGCTTCAGCAACCATGCCATAGTTAAAATCACAGGGATCACATTTTTATCCATTCTGCTGTTTGATGTGAACATTAAATGAAGCTCTTGTATCTGCATGATGTCTTGTATTCTGTAGTGAGACCTGATTTGTTGGTTGATTAGAAAGCTGAAGGAAAGTACTGTACAGATGTTCCTATAAAGTATACACTCTTCATCAACTTTCTTACAAAATGCTGATGATTAAAATGATATATATTATGAATTTTGCCCCAATCCTGGCTGTCAAGATCTGGACCTGGCACTGTTGCTATTTTTTAGATTTACTCTTACACAGTGGGAGGTTTTTTTATCTAAGGAGTCATTGCTGAGATTTGATCATTTACTTTCTCTAGTCTGATTAACACTGTGACAAAAGTGTTAAACTCAGTTGACTGCATGTTTAAACACAATAAATTAAAATGACAGCTGGACAGAGAAATCTGCACTTTTTCTCAGTGCATCAGCTTCAGAGCAAAAGTCTCATCCTTTTAGAGTTTTGGGAACAAATCAAAAGTGTTAAGAGATAGAAAAAAAATCATAATCACTTTAAAATTGATCGTAATTTAGCCATGAACTAATATACACATCATTACTGCAGTGCTGTAGGTATTTAGATGAAACTCTCTTGAGCCAAACAATCCAATACAGTAAAATCATTAATATTCACACAACACACACAAAACAATCAGGCAATGCAAATGCGGCTGTTCAATAGATAATTAGTCTGTAACCTTTAGTGTGCCTCCATTTGTCAACAGACCAGGACACACCCCTGATTGTACCCCTGACTTCTTTCTCCCACTCACACACACCTCCACATTTCTCCTCTTCTCTTTTGTAGCACTTAGAGCACTAACAGGTACTGTTGCCATGGGAGCTCTCGAAAGCCCCATCCATTCTGGAGCCGTTTATTGATCTGGGATCTCCGATCTCCTCTGTCACTTAATGGCCGCCTCACATCAGACAAACAGCAGCGTGATTCTTTTCACAAGACAGTTTCAGGGGATTTCCCACCATCTGGAGACTTTTAAACGCCTGTCTTCAGCATGTCACTGCTTTCCCCCTCAGGCCCTGTCAGAAAATAAAAAGACATTTTAAAACGCCTCTAGTGTGTGGCGGATAAATCCAGCATATGCCGGTGCTTCTGCGTCCTCCAGAGAACGATGGAGCAATCATAATCAATCTGCTTTATTTAGTTATTATAAGCTGTTATCCAATATCTGGCAGCATTAAAGAAGGCAATGTATGGGGAAATGATTCAACTGGATTATTTTCTACACTCTACAGGTTCTTTTATGCTGTAAAAGTGTGGCAGGTTGTACAAGTTAGCACTCCTAGCACAGCTCCTTGACAGCTAGCCTATTATCTGTAGAAGGCCTGAATCGAACACCACTGACGCGACCATGTTTAAAACCTCGCTGTTTTAAACATGTTTACTTCCTAAAAATCTACAGGGAACATAATTGCTGAGTTCGTTTATTTTTTTATAATGTCTGCACATCTGTGGTAACTTCTTTATTATCTGTTGCTACACCATTAAGACTAAATCTCATGTTGCATGGTCCACTCTAGGGTTTTAAAAAGTTGGAGATTAAGAAAAAGGCATGAATTGTCAATAAATGCACAAAGAAGTGACACAAAGAGATGTTTGCACCTTCCTATTAATACTATGGAAACCAATGCAAATGTATATCAGGAGTATGAAGTTTAGGGCTCTCTATAATGTATGTAATCCCCACAATACTACTATTGGAAGGGTGGTTATTGCACTACAGTAGCAGATTGTTATTACAAACATGGTTCATTAGTGTATCTATGGATGTTGCACATTAACTCAATTCAATCCATTTTATTTATATAGCACTTTAAACAACTGATGTTGCAAAGCAGTTTTACAGAAATAGATGAACTCTGAATACTGTATAAGCTCTAAAATTAAACTTTAATTTAATGAGCAAGCCAGAGACATTAAAGGCAAAGAAAGACTCTCTGAGGCAATGAGGAAGAAACCTTGAGAGGAAAAATACACCAAAAGGAACCCATCCTCATATGGGTGACACCAGTGTGTGTGCTTTGTATAACTGCACAATATATAGTCAAGTGCATTTGTGTAACGACTAATAGCTTTTCCACAAATCCTTTGATTAAGAAAAAAAAAACATTTCGTATAAAATTATTCGCATTTCAAATAAAATGAAACTGGGGAAAAAAAGTTTGCAGTTATATGACAATTCTGAGTTTGGGTTTAAGCTAACCTTTAATAACATCTTAGACAAAGAAAGAAAACTATACACAAATAAAGTTATTTCTTTAGCCTCCACTCAGATGCTTTACATGTTGATATCATCATCTTCATCATCATCATCATCATCATCTCTGATGCTTGACCTCAGAACAAACCGAAATGGCACAACTTAATACACACACATTGCAACTTATCATCTTTACTATCATCCTCATGAAAGCAGACAAGCATGGATGAATGACTTCAATATGAATGGTCCACTAAGAAAAATTCCACTCAGCTTTTATTAAATTTGTGTAGATTTTGGGAAAGTGGTGTATTGATGTTAAACTGTTTTGTGTAAATCAATCAAGCACTTCAATACATCATTTTTTGATTTAAAAAGAAATCCATCAACATAATTAAACTGTGACCTTTAAGACTTTTCATAATGACTTTAAAATGTGTTTCTGTTCATGATCTTTTTCTATGTTCCATGTTCCAGTTTTTTCCCACCGGGTCATGAACACAAAAAATATTTGATGACTTGACGATGAGGATCTCATACTACCTCGCTCGACAATAAGTAAACAGACTTTAATGTAGCAAAAGCTAATGCTAACAATATTACCTGTTACAATTCCTCCAGAAGTAAACGCCTACACGGCTATATATTGTACTCGCATTTGCATTCACTAGAATCTGACCTTTGTATAAAAAATGCATGAAAATGGAGACAATGGAGTCTTAGTGAGTGTGCTAAAGTGTAAATATTCTGGTACATCCATTACCAGCAAGCTCAAACTTCCCCTAAATGTTGTTGTTTTATATTTATGACTCTGCAGTTGTTCAATTCTTCATTAATCCACTTAATATTTCAGCACAGGAGCACGGTACCTCACTCCATCTCTCTTAGGGAGAAGAAGAGCTGAGAAGGATGAGACGGCTATGCAACTGCTCAGATTAGTGTGAAAAATGAACAAAGAAGAACAAGGTAGAATTGAGTGACAAACTAAAGCAGTGCAGTGACAAATGTATGCACACGCCTGGCCTCTGGGAAGAAGAAAGCTGCCTGCTTTGTAAATGTGATGTCTTGTCACCTCTCACACACATCCATCCTGCTTATTAGCAGTGTTTAAATGACCCCAGGCTATAGGTGGCAGTATGTGTCTGGGGATCAGTCAGTTTGCTTCAAAAAAAAGATAAATAAAAAAGAAAGGAAGCTCACTGCTTATGTGGTTTCAGTCATTAAGTTCATTTAAAGTGTACATGAGCTGATTCTTCATTTTCTAGAAGCAGTAATAATTACATACTGACAATCTCTAAAAGGCCATGTGTGTGTGTGTGTGTGTGTGTGTGTGAGGGATAGAGAGGGAGAGAGTGAGTGAGTGAGAAAGTGAGTGAGAGAGAAGATAAGACACAGAATGGAAATTTTATACAATTTATCGCCTCCACGTTTCTCCACTTTTCCCCATTTTTGGACAAGAAAGAAAACATCCCAATAAAAAACCCTTTAAACAACTACTAAACACACTCACTCACTCACTCACTCACTCACTCACTCACTTACTCACTCACTCACTCACTCACTCACTCACTCACTCACTCACTCACTCACTCACTCACTCAATTTCATTCATTCTCAAAGTCCCTTTCGCTCTCAGATTAACTAGCCATTGAAGAATGAAGCAAAGCTGATCTATCAGTTTAATTCTTTAAAAAATCAATTTAACTGCATTCCTTCAGACTCGCATTCTCTTCGACGATCGTTAAACTGAGATGATTTTCATTCCAAAAATGGGAGTTACAGAAACACTGTACTGCATACGTTAAACACTACCCAATCAACAGTGAAGATCAGGTCTTACATGGCCTCAGAGTAGCTATGAAGGATGCTTAAGGTTTGCCCACAGACTTCATTAATCACCAGTTATGTTTATCTCTGATGTGGCGCTTCAACCCAGACATCAACTTCAGCTATAATATAAATGTTTGACTTTATTTAGGAATATACGATGAAGACTAAATAGGAATGTTTTTGATTGCAATTAGTTGTTTATAAAATGTAAGTAATGTTTTTGGCCAAATCAGTATGTTTTTTTAAGTAATTAATGAGGGAAGAAATAAGAACGGAGAGAAACGAGGATAAGTTCATGTTGAGAAAACAATTAACCAAAGAATTTGATCTATTGAAATGGAGAAAATACGATAAGATGGATGGTAGCTTTGCTAGTGCATTTATACCAGCCTTCCCTCATGTTGATGCTTGTGACCTGTGTTTATGTTAACTTTTAATATCAAGCACATCAAACTAGCTACAGTATCTATCAGACATTATCCTTTTAGGAAAGTTTTTCAGTCTAAGATAATGTTTAAATGACTAATCCTGCCATTAAGTTTTCATTTTAAGGTTTGATTATATAAGGTAAAAGCTTTTAGATACAGATCTATTTTAATAAAATGGCCAGTAATGCATCTGGTGCTACACATTACTCAATAATATACTATAAACCCAACTAGGAAGTCAAGCTAGAATGATTTCATTAGTGCAGAGGGTCACTGGCAGGCAGAGAGGCATGATATCTCCTGATGTGACACATGGCATCCCACAGGTGCTGACAGAAGTCAGGTGAAGGAAACAGCTGAAACCTTGCCTGCAGTCGAGACACTACGGAGTGGGTTTACGCCAGTGACTGGAGATTGTGGCACAGAACCTGCAACCTGCCATGACCATCTGCTTCACGTCTCATGGAACAGAAAGCACAAGAGGAAAACTAAATATGGATTTTATGCCATGGTCAAAGCTTTGAATTAAGATCTTTTTTAAAGGGGACTTGGACCTGATTAGACTATTCCACCTATACCTCATTAAGTGAACCAAATGGCCATTTGTGTGATTGCCAAGTTGCCTCAATACACAAGCTGAACTGAATATCAGAGGGATCGTTATTCTGTACTTTTACAGATAAACTGTCAGATTTCTGTAAGTGTCTGTAAAAATAAAAATTGTGATCACCATAATTCTTTCTTTCAAGCAAATTATTCTACATTTGTTAGATATTAGGGGGCACGGTGACTTAGTGGTCAGCACGTTCGCCTCACACCTCCAGGGTTGGGGGTTCGATTCCCGCCTCTGCCTTGTGTGTGTGGAGTTTGCATGTTCTCCCCGTGCCTCGGGGGTTTCCTGCGGGTACTCCGGTTTCCTCCCCCGGTCTAAAGACACGCATGGTAGGTTGATTGGCATATCTGGAAAATTGTCCGTAGTGTGTGATTGCGTGAGTGAATGAGAGTGTGTGTGTGCCCTGCGATGGGTTGGCACTTCGTCCAGGGTGTATCCTGCCTTGATGCCCGATGACGCCTGAGATGGGCACAGGCTCCCCGTGACCCGAGGTAGTTCGGATAAGCGGTAGAAAATGAGTGAGTGAGAGAGTGTTAGATATTATGGACTGCTGGGCAGTTACCTTCCAAAATACCAGCAGGTAGTCTGGCAGGGCTTTGTTTATTTTTTATGTACCTAAGTGCTTTTGTTTATGTTTTGTGTCTGCACATGTGTAAGCCCCGACCGATCCTTCTCCATTTCTCCACCTCTGCACACCCATCTAAATTATTATCAATATATAGACCTGCTGTCTTGCTCTTGCTGTTTGCTATGTCCATGTCGTGTGTCTCTTGGTTTCTGTTGCTTGTTTTGTGATTGTTCTCCTGTATTTTAGTTGCATAGTCTTACTTAGTGTTTCCACGTGTTTCCACGTGTTTGTAGTTTTTTGTTTTTTGTTACAAGTCCCCTTTTTTGTCACATTATCCCTGCATTTGTGTCTGCTTCTGCTCCATGGAGGTACCTGTTTATGACAATTAGCAGCTTAAATTACATATCAGTGTCAAGCAGAAATGAGCTGCATAGTGGTGCAAAGAGTAATGCTAAGTGTTGCCACTTTATACCTGGTACCTGGTTCAATCCTAAACTTATTGTGGTGTTTACATGCAATTTTTCCAAATTTCACCATGGGTTTAATCCCACCTGCCAAACTCATGACGTGAACTGGCCCTTCAAAATAATCCGCTGTGATGGACTGCTGCCTGTCTAGCATAGTAGTAGTAAATTTTATTTGAACATAAAGTGGAGTAACATACTGGCTACCAGTATTCCCATATGATTTTATTATTATTATTATTATTATTATTATTATTATTATTATTATTATTAACTCACTATTCTTTGAAATCTCAATTTAATAACCTGTGGGTTCATTAATTTGTGTGCATAATAAACTGCTGGTAAATAATAATAAAAAATAAATAAAATCAGTAAAAACAAATGTAAATTAATCATATTTATATATATTTTTTTAATTCTAATTCTTTAAACATATTGTGCAATACTGCATGACTAATTATGGTATATAATAGCAAGATTTACAAGTTCCTCTATTAAGCTTCGTCAAAGCTTGCGGTCTCATGTGTACAACACAGCCTGATTTTTACTAATGCTCTATCCTATTTCCAAAATATGGTTGTTTAATTAGTGCGATCAGGTTTGGTATTGCAAGAGCAAAGCAAATCCCTGTGCACACTACAACCTGTGATGCATAGGAAATAGCCAGGACACACAAGATAAACAAGGAGGTATGTGCAATTATAAGTGATGAATTGCTGCCGATGTGTGCGGTACCGTTCCACCTTTTGTGTGAAGTCACTACCCTATTTGTTATCATGCATGTTTGGGCAGCAGGTGTCAGATAGTCAATGTGATGTCAGACAGGAGGCCTTCCTGTCTGAACTGCAAATGTGTGTTTATCAGGAGGATGAAGCCACGGACACGGCAATAACTGACAGTTAAGGACGGGGTATAATGCTTAACCCAGAGTGATGGATTGCGGTGTCATCTGGGACAGATCCTGGTCTATGTCGGGCATGTCAGAAAAGACGCTGCATCATCTCCTTCTGTTCATTGAAGAGAGTTAACTAGGATGAAATGATGTGTCTGTGTGAGAGAAAAGGGAAATTGAGAGAGAGAGAGAAATGATGGAAAGCAATAGAAAATATTCAACTGGCATGTTATTTGCCCAAATGGAATGCAGTAGCACTATTCCAGCTTTTTACCAATTACCAATATTTCCTTCACACCGATAGGGAACCTGACAGTCCCAATAAAATTGTATACACAGAATACTGTACATGCTATAATGTCCTCGTTAACTCCACGTCCTGCCCAATTTCCCTTTGGAGAAATCGTCATCGTCTAAACAACCATTTTATTTTTTTCTCCCCTCAGCTACATAGAAAATCAGAAGATAAGCCTTTAGAGGACCAAAACGATTGAGGTAATGTAATTTTATACTTTTGTAGCAGAACTTGCCCAGAAGGTTACACAAATGAATGCAGTTTCCTTTCCAGAATAGAAAAAAGAAATATGGTACAGCAGGAAGAGTCACAACCTCACAACCACAGGATCTACTGTATATTTCTAACATGGGTTCGGATTTCTGTCTTCTGATGTCTAAGTGGGTTCCTTCATGTGCTCCAGTTTCTTCTAACTTTCAAGTTGTTTTCCTGCTCTTCATCAGGTTTTCCTCTGACCCTAACCAAGAGAAGATGTGATGGCTTCACGATTGAATCAGAGCATGTCTAAAACAGCAGTTTGTGTGGAATGTTACTGGTATCACTGGTATCAAAATCTGTCCATAGGAAGCACAACAGGTGAACTGGCAACAGTTTGATGTGGGCCCGAGGCTCACTGATGAATATGGGTAACAAAGGCATGTCTGGTTTAATCTCACACAGGCCTACTGTAGCACAATTGCCAAGTTGATTATGAACACACAACATCACAATGTCAGGCTCAGTAGCCACTGACCAGTCAGTGTGCTCGTGATGAGCCATAAAGGATGTGGTATATCAGCGTTTAAGGTGTCGGACTACTGACTGGAAGTTCATGAGTTTGAATCCCAGGTCCACCAAGCTGCCACTGTTGGGCCTGTGAGCAAGGCCCTTAAGCATCAATTGCTCAGTTGTATAAATTGAAATAAAATGTCAATAATAAGGGTAAGGGTGTCTGAACCCTGTCCATCATGGAAAGCTCGTAAAATGGCCACTTGAGCATCAGCACAGGACCACTGAAAAAAGTAGCCTTGTATAATGTGTCATGATTTTTTTACATCATGTGGACAGCCAGGTGCATGTGTGATGCTCTGAGCAACGATCTACTGAGAAATCCTGGGGTCCTGGCATTCATGTGGATGTTACTATGACACATACTACCTACCTAAACATTGCTGCTGAACAAGTAGACCTGTTTATGGTAAAGAATATAGAACACGCAAAATAAAACATTCATTTTTTGATATTTCCTTGTACAACTATTCAAATTGGATGTTTAAAAAATAGAGTTGACATGAAGCATTTCCAAGAAAATTTATGTCAATCGCCAGATAATGGTGGTGGGTTTGAATAAATATAGAAAACATTGGAAACGGGAAAAGCAGGAAAGAGATTTTATTTACTACTTTATTCCACAACAATAAACTATACATAGCTTAACTTATTGGAACCATGGAAATAATTAGGTTTGTTTCGGAAAAGTAAATCACTTTTTTTTTTCTGGAACAACTGCAGACAGTGTGTGTGTATAAATAAAGTATGCTAGCTTGGTTAAATATTAGCTAGTTAGTCTATTCTCAGCCCGAGATGTCATGCCCACTGTTGACAGGAATTCTGATGCATATGACACACACAATTGGAAATATTTCAGGTGGTTAGAAGTCGTCATCTGCTTGGTTGGATTCTACAAGATTTCCAGGAGATGTGTGTCACGGATTTTAACGGTCCTTCTCGAAACAAAGCCATTGTGATGCTCTACTTCTTTCATACAAGAAGAGAGCTGTCGTGGTTACAACTGTGACAATGTGCACTTATAAGGTTCAACTAAATGCTGGATTTCCCAAATGAAGTGAAGTTCACTGTATAGACTTATTACATTGCCTGATTGATGCTAAACAAAACAAACTGTGTTTGGTTGCTTGACATGTCAGTCAGATGTCCTCTATGGTCTGGCTTTGTGAGACTACCTTAGACTAGATGATAAGCTAATTAGATATATCAAAAGAAACAGATTTTTTAAGCAGCAGCCAAAACTACTTGAACCATAGCTGGGTTGTCAAGTTCCTGTTCTGTAGATCCACAGCACTAAAGAATTGTAACACACCTGATTTAACACAAGACATTTCCAATTTCTTGCAATAAGAAAAATAAAAATATCTGTAGGAAACTCTAAGACTTCAGCTTGACACTCCTGAAATATACCAGTCTTGCAGCCAAGGGCAAGAGCATTTTGATTTAAAAGTCCACTCCCTTTGTGATGGAAGCTGGTACTCGTGTGACATAACTGATTCACACCTCTGCATCGAGAAAGGATATTGAACAAGGGCATAATAAAACGGTAAAACGTGTTTCTGAGGCTTGCTCTTACTCTCCCCTTCTCTCTCTTTATCTGATTGATTTATTTAGAACAAAATGGAGTGGTGCATTCACTCGGGAATTAGATGCAGCCCGTAATATGCATGTGGCGTTCTTTCATGCTAAACCAGAAAAAGAGAAAAATCGATGCACCAGCAAGCAGGTTATATCCATTTATTCCCTGAGTGGATCTAACAAATTAAATTCAGCTTCTGTTTTCATTTAGAATAACCCTTTTATAGTAAAGTGGAGCAGGGGAGTCATGGTGGTTAGTCACAGTCCATTCACAGCAATTACGGTTACAAACGCTACAGTTTTAAAAGGCGGTGAAAAAAATATACACATTATATGAAAGGCTGTTGGTTGACTCACCCGCATCAGCTGCATTATCTGTATATACGCTTGGTATAAATGGCACTTCATGGGTTATTTGCATAGTTAATTCTTAATGAAGGTGTTATATTCTGTCAAATGGAAACAATGTTATAGGTTTCTACAGGGAAATGTAAGGAGGTGATTTTTTTTATTCTTTTCCAGAGTGTGGATTATGTGAGTCAGGTGTATCAGTCTGATAAATCAGATACTGTTTTTCCTGCAGTATATCTTTACTGCAGTAGCATCATGCGTGAACACACACACACACACACACACACACACACACACACACACACAAAGACACACAGAGACAGTCAGAAACACACACAGGCACACACACACAAAGACACACAGAGACACTCAGAAGCACACACACACACACACACACACACAAAGACACACAGCGACACTCAGAAACACACACAGGCACACACAGGCGCACACTCACACAGACGCAGACACGCACACAGGCGCAGACACGCACACAGGCGCAGACACGCACACAGAAAAAAAAAACAGGTACACTCAGAAACACACACAGATACAGATACACAAATACACTCAGAAACACACACAGACAGACACACACACTCACTCAGAAAGAAACACACTCAGAAACAGACACCCAGACACACAGAAAGAAACACACTCACCAACCAAAGGCAGCAGCAGCAGCCAGAGGACAAAGACAGAAGAGGAATAACACACAGAAGCTTCAGCAATGTTCTCTCTGCTTAAAAAAAAATCCAGCTTGATCTGACCACTTATAGAACACAGTCCAAGCTTGTCAAACTAGTAGACCATAGAAAAAGAAACTAAATTACTGCTACCAAAGATTCTTTGTAGCAACACACAACAGTAAGGCGATGAGAAAAGCCATTTTTACATTAAAAAGTAATAGGGCAGCTTTAAAAATTAATTTAGCAGCAAAAAGATAGTCTAACAGTTTCACCAGCTTGGCCTGTTTTTTTTTTTACCAGGTGTTTAAAAATAAACCTAGTATCATCCTTCATCCTTCAGCTCATAATGAATCTTTTTTTTAACACCATACAAATTTGCTACCCTCTCGGTGTCAGTTCCACAAGCCCCAGTAAGGCTCAGCTCTGCAGTGGTGTGGTAAGACACATAAAATAAAGGACAAAGATGTCTTTTAAAAGCTCATCTGTTCTGAATTGTGCTCACTGGGGCACAGAAAGAGGCGAGAAAGACCCATGGCTGAGTTCATCATTCACTTCCAAGAAACTCCAGTCTGGCATTCAGTATGACACCAATATGAACATGGAGTGTGTGTAAATCTTATGAAAGACGAATAGTGAGTCCCAGGAGGGGTGCAGTGGCTGAAAAGGATTTTAACAAGGGTTTCAAAATTCAGTCCTCTTTTACAAAAAATGACAGACAGGCTTTAAAAAAGAATCACTCAACAGCTGTTGTCACTTATTTTAGTGTCCTTTCTCATCTCATTTTGACACTTATGTTTTATTAATAGTGCTTTTAGCAACAGAAAAGAGGAATGCACTCAGTTAGACCAGTGATAAACTAGTGATAAGCTAGTGATAAGCTAGTGATAAGCTAGTGATAAGCTAGTTAAATTAGCTAGATAAATTCATCTCTTGGTGCCTCTAGTCTGACTATTTATCTCCTTGAAACCCAACTCCGGACACTAATGTCATGAGCTGACTTTTATAATGTAGCTATTTGGAAATTAAGAGAAGATGAGGGATGAATAAACTAAATTTATGTTAGACTTTCTACTCAGTTCAAATTCATTCGGGTTTTATTTGTTTAATGCTTTTAATGACAGACAGACAGTCTATCTTTCTATAAATCCACCACCTCCATCTATTTATATCTATCTCTCCATATCCATATATCAAGCTCTCTCAATTTATCAACCCCCCCTTCTCTCTATCTATCCATCCCTTCTATCCATCCATCCCGTCTATCCATCCATCCCTTCTCTCCATCATCTATTTATCCATCCATCCCTTTTATTTATCCATTCATCTATATCCCTTCTCTCTATTCATCTATCTATATCCATTCTCTCTATCCATCTATCTATATCTATTCTCTCTACCATCCCTTCTCTCTCTCTACCATCACCTCTCTCTCTCTCTACCTCTCTCTCTCTCTCCCTCCCTCCCTCTACCCATCCCCTCTCTCTCTCTCTCTCTCTCTCTCTCTCTCTCTCTCTCTCTCTCTCTCTCTCTCTTCCTCTCTCTCTCTCTCTCTCTCTCTCTCTCTCTCTCTCTCTCTATCCATCCATCTATCTATCTGATTTTGACAGTATACAGGTTTGATTATCCACTACAGGCTTGTCTACATCATTTTGAAGCACTGTGTGGAATGCAGGATGCATTATATGCAGGTCTATCTTCAGTGCAATTGGATAAATTGCTTTATTTAGACAATTTCTATATCCCAAGGTAATAACATTATATCCAGGATACAAAATACAGCATTTTTTAAATTATTTTCAAAGTAATATTTAGCAACAACTATAAATACGAATTTCTTTCATTTTTATAAGAGCTCTCTGACTGATTCCAATCTCTAGTGGTTTGGTTAAGTAAACTGTTATAATTAGCCTCCCTCTGGTATAATTGGTGAGACTCACCAATGATCACTTATCATTCAATTCTGTAACTGAACAATACAAAACATAAGCTGTGTTGAAATTAACCTCTTTTTACAACCTGATTTTTCCCCCAGATACTAAATTAGGTCCTTTTGTCCTGATGCAGTAAAAAGCCTTAATGAAGTCCAAATTTAATGTCCGTTTTACTATCACAGGGAGCTAATCATTCAAATATGAATTATCCAGTGCTGCAATCCAGTGCTTTGTGGTGAACTTCAGGGTGCTTTTCTATTTTATTTCTCTAATTTATGCTGTGTAATATTTATTATTTATTTCTTTCACACATTTAGTTTTTCAGTAACAAAGTGAGGTACAGTACAGTATATAGACACTTTAGATAAATGCATATTGGCATTTGTGTTTGTATAAATGACAGCAAATGTGTTAAAAACTGACAGAAAACATATATAACATATGCAAATTATGAAAAATTGCCTGCATGATATTGAACTAATTCCATTCAATGCAGGAAGACTGACATCCTGTTGCATGTGCATGTTTGAAAGTTACATAAAATATATAAATCCTGCAAAAAAATACTTTATCACCCAAATTGCAATGCACTGGTGTTTTATTTATTTATTTATTTATTTATTTATTTATAATGTCTTTTTATGTATTGGTTGGGAAAATACCATGCAAGAAGAAATATAGTGAAGATGGTGCAGGAGCTTCCTAAAGTTCTCAGAGACAACATTATTTAACGACACTCCAGTGCACATAGATACAGAGCTACAGTATAGCAAAGATCTCAAACACCACTGTGAGTATAATTATAATCTATGTGGAACATTTATGGAACCACAGCAAATCATCTCCAGACAAAAAAGGACAGAGATGAGCGTGTTAAAACTTTGAGACTTTGGGGAGAATATAGAAGTTTCAACAAGAAAATAACCCAAACATAGCCAGAATAACTGAAGGCTTGAAATCCATTGAAAGTTTATGGATTTTGAAACTGAAAGTCTATTAGAGAGACTCTTGTAAATTTGAAGTTGAAGATGACCCTTTCAGAGGAACTGTAGCACTGTAAGGACTCTGCCCGGACTCTGGCCACGTGCATCTGTTTACGTTTCTCGTCACGTGTCTGCCCCGCCTTCATCTGCTCCTCCCTGTCGTCACACCTGATCCTTATTGTGTCATTGTCCTTTTGTATTTAACTGTGCCGCGTTGCCTCGTGCAGCGCGGCATCTACTGTGGTTATGTCCTGTTTTTAGTCTGCGTCCTGTTTCGTGTTTTCTGTTATTAAACCCTGTTTATTTATGTTATCCTGCGTTTGGGTCCGCTTCTGTTCCGTGTCATGACAAGCACAATGCTGCAAAAATTGCTGAATTACCTCTTACTAAAAATCTCAAAGCTGTAATCACCAAAGACTAATGCTGGTAATGTTTGACAAACACATATTTAATAGACACACATACAGTAAGCCTTGACTTACTGAGTTGCATGTGTACACTGTAGCCTGTATGTACAGTATGGAGTCAGACACTACCACATACACATACTACAGTAACAGCACTCATGAACACAAAATGAACACCTCCTACCATGAACACTGCATCTGCAAGGCCACCAGCATTGTGGATGACCCCCATATCCCTCTCATAGACTTTTTACCCTCATTCCATCTGTCTGAATTTACCGGAACATCTGTGCCGCCACCACCAGACTCCAAAACAGCTTCTCCTCTGAGGCAATTAGATTACTCTACACACTCCTGCCCCTGGTCAAAGCACCTGGACTGGTCAAAACCTTTCCCAACACCCACCTTCATATCACTATCACTGCATATCTGCACTTTAAAATCATTTCCTGGACTATATTGCCAACAGACAATACACTCATCTCATACTGGTGTGAAATGTACGTTGTAAGGAACAGGATTAGTGACATTTTGTTGTATATTAGTTAGAATGTGCAGTGATATACTGTACAGTGTATAATGATTATTGACGTATACAACTCATATAAAGTAATGACAATGAAATAAAATCGAATTGACTCGGATTATTGCATCATTCTCACAACAGTAGTGACACTGACATCATAGTGGATGTGTTTTGCTGGCAGTGATATTAGATGGGAGCACTTAAATCTAATATTTGTCAATAGCTTGACAGAGAAGGGATTGTTAGAAATGAGTAATGTGTTAAGTAAAGTTGGTGATGGGATAAGAAATAATGTGCGGCAAACTATTACACCCACACACAACACATCCATAATGCTCTCTTGACTTCATGCTGTTTTCAGTCTTGACAATGCATGCTCAGTATGTCTACTTTGTTCCTCCTCCAATGCATTTTGGGAAGAACGCTTACAGAGTGAAACGGCCAAGTTGAATTATTTACAGTACGTAGTACAGTCACCAACATGTGGCATGAATCTACAGTTTAAAAAATAAATAAATGAATGAATGAATGAATGAATGAATGAATACATAAATAAATAAACAGATAGTTCTTTGCTTATTTTCATCACTTTACTGTATGTAAAAAAAAAAAAAACATGTATTTTTATTAAAACGCCTTGGTGGTGCGTTTGGAGGTTGGTTGCCCAAAAATCCAAAATAATCTTCCGTAAGACATCTCTGGCAGTGGTAGCTCAGTGGTCAAGATATTGGTTTACTGCTTGGAAGGACATGAGTGCAAATCCCAGCAATGCCTTTGCTGGACACTTGAGCAAGGTCCTTAGTCCTAAACTGCTCTGCTTTATAAATCAGATAAATGCAAGTTGCTCTGGGTAAGAGCGTCTGCCAATTGCCATAAATTTCCATATTAAGAGCAAATAATAAAGAACTCTTTTTACTCAAGGAAATGACAGTGCAGCTTAGCTCTGCTAGCTCATTTATAACTGCTGACCCCATGCTGACATGAGTGTTTTGTGCACAAGATAATACCAAGATATTTAAAACCTTTTAGATAAAAGTATATTTCTGCGTATTGCTTCCTTCTAATCTCAACCCACAGTTTGCTTGTTCGCCTAGTGAAACATTTGAACGTGTGCATCCCACAGAGGGAGGAGAGCCTGTGGTACTGAACCAAAATCAACATTGTTTAACAAGTGTTGATTCTGATTAAACATTTGCATTTGCTCCTTTGTTTATCTTTCCATGAAATATTTATTTGAAATTGTTAATATTGTTCATAGTGCATTCTCATATTTGCACAGTGTATTGTGGTATAGCACAGAGATGATTATAAAGATAGAAGAGATAAGAACATGTAAAAGAGACCCAGAAGGAAAAGAGAAAGAGAAGGCCATAAGCATTTGCATATTAAACGTCGGCAGTAGTAGGAGAGTCAATCCAGAGTGAAGGTCAGTTATTCTCGCATGTCCTCTGAGAGATACATCACATCTGTCCACTCTGCTGCCTGTCTGTAATTAATCTTAACAGCTAGTCCTTTATTTAATTCTCATTTAGCAGTCATTGAGAGTCACCACTAGTGACTGACTACAAAGTTGTACTTCCTGTTAATTGCAATGGGAATTGTAATGTATTAAACTTGAGATATGACCGTTGTTCATGTTGCTCAGTTATTCAAATCCTAAATAATATACTATAAAAACTCATCAGCTAAGCCACCAACAATCGCAATCAAACTTTTCTGCCTGGCCCTGAATGTAGATATTTTCACTTTCTTCCATTCTTTAACAATTTCAAATGCCCTTCCAATGTAATTCACCACAGAGCTCAATAAACTCAACCACTAGAATTACTCACTTGAATGTTAGTAGAATGTATAGCAAATGTATTTAGTGTCATGTTTCCTAAGAAAATTGGTCAACCTTTTTATTTTTGCTTATAGCTGGTAATTGAAGTTCAAACCTACCCAGTGGCTTTGCTGAACTGCATGACAATAACTTTTATTTATTATTAGTGATGTGCATATTACAGAAAGAAGAGTGAAGCATGTCCATTAGTACTGCAAATCCTCTCAGCAGGCCAAGACACAGGGTTTATGAGTAATAAAGAGAAGAGTGAGAATATAAACATAAATGGCCCTGAATGTAGATATTTACACTTCCATCCTTTCTTTAACTGAGAGGTAGAGAGAGTTAGAGAGAGGCTCTAGAGAAATCATTACACAACTTTAAGTAATACAGCACCAACACCTTCCAGTGGCAGCTCCTATGGGACAACCTTAATATCTGAGCATATCAGTATAGAAATAACTACTAAAAAAAGCTTTTATTTGTTTACCTAAAGGTATAGTTTGCTCTTGAAAAAAAAAGAGGGCAACAATAGGGGCTTTATTGCAATGCTCTAGTAAGAAAACTGTTGAAAGACGAATTTCCAATTACAACAGACCTAACAGGCATTTGGATACATGACTTCTATATTGAAATATATACTTATACCAGACACTCATTCATCATTAATTCATCTTCAGTAGCTGATTTATGTTAGGCAGGCCCACAGAGGATCCGGAGCTTTTCCCAGAAATGCTGGGCAAGAGCTACAGTAGAAATACACCCTGGATGGGGTCACACAGGGCACACTTCCGCACACTGATTCACATTTAGATGCAACAAATAGTCTCCAATTCATTTACTGGCATGTTTCTGAGAGTTGGAAGGAAGGAAAGTAAAATTGGGAGGAAGACTCCACACAAAATGGGCTTTACGGAAGAGTGTATCTTAATGCATCCACTAGATGAACCAGAACTGCAGCCTTTCACAGTTGTAATGAACTGATCTGCCCTCTGTAGCCTCTACATGCAACTAGCTGACTGCAATATGTGGTGTCTGGACAGACAGACTGAATTTGAAGCTTATGAGGTTTAGTAATTCAGACTGTGTACGCCGAAGGTCAGACAGTGGTGTGGATACAGTTTAAACTCATGCATGCTGGGGAAGGAAAGAGACTATGCAAAGGTTTGAAGGGGGAAATAGAAAGATATGTACAAGGTTACCAAGAGAGAAAGAGGATCCTTGAATGATTCAGGAAGCCAGAGGGAGAAAGGACTCATGACACAGAGTACAACATTGGAATTTTAGTCTGTGTCTTTAGCTCAAGTGGAAATAATTGACGGTACAAATTGATTCAAACCCTTCTGTTTTGACTCCAGATTGATTGGAGACTCTTCCATATTTCAAAACCTTCCATTTGCTTTACAAAAACATAAGACTGATTTTGAATCCAGACAATGCCACAGCTCTGTGTCCTAGAGTTAAGGGATCAAAATTGGCCAGGCTGCTTGGTTGGGAGTGACTACATAGTCACTAGGTCCTGTCAATCTCACTAATACAAGTTAATTGCTGGGCTTCTGAGATCTTGTGGTGCAATTTAGGTTTCACCTGCCCATCATATGAATGTAGGTTCAGGCAACTGTGGTACTGAAGATAGCCGGATCTTAAATGGGGCAAAATCTGGGTAGCTGCTGATGAGCAGTGGTGGCTCAAAGGCTACAAGTTACTGATCATTATGTTGGGGGTTCAAGACCTAGTGTTGCCACACCATCACTTTTGGGCTTTGAACATGGCCGTGAATGCTCTCTTCTCCAGAGCTGTTGTAACATGTCTGACACTGTGCTCTGATGCCAGATTCAGTTTATAAGATGTTGTATTACTGTTTGGAAGGTCAGGAGATCAAATCCCTGAACTGCCAAGCTGCTACTGCTGGGAACTTGAGCAATAAGCCATTTGAGCAGCTGTCAATGAGCAGTGGTGGCTCAGTGTTTAAGGTTTTGAATTACTTATCAGAAGGTTGGGGGTTCAAACCCCTGCACTGCTAAGCTTCTGGGCTCTTGAGCAAGGCCCTTAACCCTCTCTGCTCCAGAGGTACTGTATAATGGATGACCCTACACCATCATTTCAGCTCCTAAGATGTCAAGAAAAGATTGTCACTTTGCTGTGTTGCATCTGCTCGGATAGACAACTTTTTCCACCAGGTGTGTACTGAAACCTTGTAACATTCAAAGATGTGTTCAAAGACTACTTCAGTCTTGTCTGGTGAAGTACTGTATATACATCTTGATCATAACAAGGTTGTGCCAATTTCCTTTGAGGTTCTTTCATTGGTTTATCCACTGATTGATTAACTAATGATCTGCCAACACAGACTTCGCTTTGACTAAATCTGATATCTATATGTGGGTATAATGTTATCTGTTTGGCAAGTGTAAAAATAACCTCAATGTTATTCTGAACTTAAATCTGGTGAACTGAAAACTACTATCCATATACTCTGTAGCCTGCTTAAGCTTTCCCCTAGGTGACCCCTGTATTATCACTTTTTAAGCTTGTTGAGAAGAGCCACCGAAAGAGGTTTTTAGGAAACAGTCCCCGGTTACATCAGCCAGATACTTCAAAGAGCGAAAGCAAAGCAGAAGCCAAACTCCTCACACCTTAGTGTATTACACCAGTGGAACAAGAATGAATACCTTGCGGAGAGAACATGGAAGAGAGCAATAGTTTGCTGATAAGGAGCATGAGAAGGCAGTGCAGGAGCATGAGAAGATGCATACTGTAGCTTATGTGCATCCCCCATTATTTTCTTGATTCATGAGGCAGAATTTATTCATTGCATATAGATTTTTTAAAGCACTAATAGATTTTAGGTTAATTAGCTATATCTGAACAATAAAAAAGAAAGCCCACAATTTCAAATGCCCTTCCAATGTAATTCAACACAAAGCTCAATAAACTCAACCACATGAATGTTATTCTGTACAGCCAAGAAAAGATAAGAAACTCGGTCACCTTTTTTTTTTTTGCTCATAGCTGGTACTTGTAGTTCAATACTACCCAGTGGCTTTGCTGCACTGCATGACAATAACTTTTATTTATTATTAGCGATGTGTATACTACAGAAAAAAGAGTGAAGCATGTCCATTAGTACTGCAAATCCTCTCAGCAGGCCAAGACACAGGGTTTATGAGTAATGAAGGGAAGAGTGAGAATATGAACTGTTTCTGAGAAAGAGCCTGTACTTTGTAGATTGTTGTAAATTAGTGTGTGTGCGCATGCCTGTTAATTATTGGGTTAGGATATGTAGCAGCAGCAGCTCACACTGTGTAGCTCCTTAACAGCCTCAGCAGGCATCCACTTGAAGAAATCCAGTCCACTCTGTGTGTCAGTGGGGGTCTGAACCTCTGTCACTACTGGCTTTTTCTGCATGGCTGCACCACACACACAAAAAAAGAAGAAAAACAAAAAAGAAAAGAAAAAAAAAGGAATTTGTACAGTGACTCTAAACAGTATTTTTGAATTGCTGTGTGTTGATTTGCAGCAGTTTGAGCTCCTGCTGTCTGAATTCATTATTAAACAACTCAAACCTAATTAAACACTTCAATAAAAAAAGGACTCACTTCCCTCATACACACTCATGTATACAAGATCCTGAATCTCTGTGGTCTTGTACGTGTGTGTGGGGCAGATGGTTCACTTCGACTTTAACTTTAATTCCATTAATCTTCTATGAAAGCATTGGCACATTTGGCACACACATTCAGAAGCCTTTGAAAGTATAGTGTGTGTGTGAACGTGCACACTTGTACTGTATTTTAGTAATTCACATTAAAGCTTACAGTCTGTGAGTGTGCGGATTTTGTATTTTATTAGTAGTTAGTACTCTGGCAGACTGGTAAAATATTGAAATGCTTTGTTCTTTTTGCTTGTTGGCCTGCTGTGATACTTAAATGGTTCTCTTAAATAACCAGGCCATGAACAAAATGCATCAAGAGGAAAAGGAAACCAGGAAACAAAATGCATCAATGGTTCGCTACATGCCGCCAATTTAATGGATCGGGAAGGACATCTATGTCACATTACTCCAGCTTCTATTTGCAATGCAGCATCTTGTTTTTTCCTCAGGAAACCGGGTTACATATGTAACCTGGTGTAGTTCCCTTTCGAGGGAACTCAACGCTGCGTCAGGGCTGACGCTATGGGAACGTCAATACCCACGCTGCCATGCACCGGTTGATGACTGTGCCAGAGGCCGTGAGAGAGCACGAGCAGACTGGAAACAGAACATCAATAGCCATGCAGGACCTGAGACCCTGGAGTTTGGCCCAAGTCTAGGTTATAGAAACTGATTAAGGTGTGTGGAGAGGACCAACCTGGATCAGCACAAATATCCTCAAGGGGAATATCTCTGGATAAGACACTGGACGAGGCGATACCCCTAGAGCAGTGAGCACTGATGCCGAGAGGCGAAGCAAGACTGCAGCCAGCAGCCCCTACAGAACCACAGAAAGGTCCCAGGAAGGAAGGCGTGGTGTGCAGGAAGGCCTCAGCTGCCTGACCACAGGGTGCCTACCCAAGGAGACCCCGAGGACAGGATCGTGGTTTGCAGTGATGGGCCACGTACACCTTCAAAGCAGGTGGGGACAGGCCCAGAGAAAGCTACCTAGTGAAGGGAGTCCTAGCATTCAATAGAGTCTCTGTCACCTCATATGAGAGGCCTGCCTCTAGAAACTGGTCCCCCTCAGGGGCCAGACCCAGAGCTTCCACATCTCGGGGTGGAGGTGTAGGATTGCCCCCTGCGCTTGAGAGAGGAGATCACTCCTGACGGGAGTGCCATCCAGGAGGGAGAGTAGGTCCGTGAACCAAACTCGAGAGAGCCAACAAGGAGCAACTAGGAGAAGGTTGACTCGGTCGTGGCACACTTTGGCTAGGACTTGCGGGAGCAGAGCTACAAGGGGAAAGGCGTACAGACAGAGCCTCGGCTACTTCTGTACCAGGGCCCAGACATGCTCCACCACCTGAGGGTGAAGATGCCACTCCCTGAGCCTCAGCACCTTCCTCGACAGGAAGTCTGCCTCCCAACTTACATGCCCTGGTATGAAAATCTCAGCAAAAGAAATCTGGTCTCTGTACAAAGCAGAAACTGCTGCGCCAACCAAAACAGGGGGCATGAACAGAGACCACCCTGATGATTAATATAAGAAACCACCGAAGTGCTGACAGTATGCCCTAACACATGGCAGCTCTTGAGGCGTAAGAGAATTGTTTCAATGCTACAAACACAGCCTTAATCTCCAGGCAATTTATGTCCCATGAGAGGTAAGGGCCCTTGCACAGACATGGGCAGGGCGGCCGTCCAAGGTCACTCCCCAGCCTGAAGTGAGACACCCGTCGAAAGAATCCTGCGATGGTGATGCGCCCCTAGATTGGGACCCAAGACCAGAAACCGGGGTCAGTCCACATATAAAAAGGGTACAAAGACCATGGCGCCTAACCCTTATGAACATGAGGGGATGTCTGTGAGGATGAAAGCCTGCACCCCTAAACCAATACTGGTACTCTCTGCCCCCAGAAGCGAACCTGAGGAACTTCCAGTGCTCTGGCAAAATGCCTATGTGAAAATATGCATTTTTGAGGTCTATCATCCCAAACCAGTCTTTGGACCTAATCTGGGACACAATAACCCTGAGCATGAGCATCTTGAACTTGTAAGTCGTCAGAGTACAGTTCAGTGCCTGCTGGTCCAAAATCGAACGCAGCCCCCGTCCGTCACAGGAACAATGAAATATAGGCTGTAAAAGCCGGAGTACCACACTGGAATATGTTTTATGGCCCCTTTCCTCAAGAGCGAAAGAAGTTCCTCGTGTCAACACACCCTGAAAAAGCAGAGGATGGGAGATGAATTGGATCCTGCACCCTTTATCTATGGTATTCAGGATCCACTGAGACACACTTGGCAGAAGTTCCCATGCTGCCTGGGTGACTGAGAGTGGTGTCAACCTTGCGCATATCTCCTGGGTTCCCTGAAACAGCGCACTGGCAGGTGCTAACCCAGAGTACAGATCTGTGCTAGGAAGAGGAGCAGGCACAAACCATACTGATCCCCGAAGCGCCAAAAGCAATGGGCCGGGCAGTAGGGGAAGCCTACCTGAAAAGGATGCTCCTAGGAACCCCAGCCCTCGGGCATCAGGTTTCCTTCTTAGCCCACCATGACAGACCTCAGGTCCCTTCTCACCTGGACAGCACTAACTGCGTTGCCGAACAAGCCCTGAGGTGAAATTGGGGCATCAAGGAGAAAGGACTTATACTTATCTTTAATTCCTGTAAAGTTGAGCCACAGGTGCTTCCCCGTGGCAACCAGCGCAGCCATTGAACGGCCTATGGAGCAGGCCATCCACTTTGTGGCACGGAGCGGAGCTCAGCTACTGCCCGAGGGTCCAACTCCTCGCCACCATCGAGCTTTCTCAGCAGGTCAGTTTGGTAGGCCTGCAAAACTCCCATGTTGTGCAGTGCCGCACCCGCTTGCACCGTCAATACAGTATATTTAACAAATTAAATGACAAATAACATTAATTAGTTTAGTGTTTGTCGTCTTTAACTTCTGCTACAGAAGTATTGCCAGAAGTTGATGTTTTATTAGCTCACAAACAGAATGGTTTGCAGAGTCAAATGCAAATCATTTTAGGCATATAATTGCACATTTTCACTCAACATTAGATTTAGAGCTCCTGCTGATCTGTGACAGATTTATGAAAAGCTAGCAAATTAGCCACACAATGGGCATATTAATTGTATTACAACAGAAAGCAGAAATGTGTACCTTGTTTGGGTCATAAAGGAAATATTTAATGTTAATAATACTGACCTAGTTCATAAAAATCATGCTTTTTATTTCTGTGGTTGGTTCTCATTCAAACTGCGAGAACTTGGCCAGAGATGCAAAACAGGTTCAGAGAAATTAAGTTCTTTATTATTAACCCGATGATTTTAGGCTTACTAAGTAACTCTTACATAATACTCTGCATATCATGTTTCATTAGAACTCAATAAAATAATGAAAAACAAAATCTAGCAATATCATAGATAACATTTTTCTTGTTGCTTTGTATTTTATTCTCTTTACCCCTAAAATCATGGTTTAAGATAATAGAAAAATATCCCTCTACATGGTGTTTTAACAAAAAAGAGAGAGAGAAAACAATCTAACTCTATAGCTACCCCAAAACCGAGATAAAACAAATGTCACCAATTACTTACTAACCACTATTTATAATGCACTAGATAAGGATGCACTAGTTAAACCAACAAAACAGCCAAAACCAAAGGAACAATAGCGAGAGAGAGAGAGAGAGAGAGAGAGAGAGAGAGAGAGAGAGAGAGAGAGAGAGAAAGGTGTATACGAGTTGTGATATTTAAGCACTAACATAAAGCTAAATATTTAATTTTTATTAAAACCAAATGCAGAACTCCACCAGCACACAGAATATACGAAAATACAGGCATACGAGCTATTGGCTAAAGGACCGGATTTAGTTATTAGTGTTAATGGATGGTCCTTTTTTACATGCCGATGTTCCCCTGGTAGTTCAGTGGCTTCATCATATGATGGCCCTGCAGTCTCAATTTCATTTACCAAAAGCCTGATTGATCTCAGACTGCACTGTATTATTATTATTCTGTCTTAGCCTTTGATTGTGCACTTGTCTGGGTTTGTCTCACTCAGGTCACTGTGTCAGAATCTAACTCTTATCAAGTATCTACCAACGCCTTATAATTGCTCAGAAAATGGCCATTTCGAATATCCCGAGGGATTTGTCTAACTAATTTGAATAACTCTGTTTTTTACAGATGGCTGAATTTCCAGGCCTGATGTATTCACATTAAATTCCAATTAGACACTTAGTGACAATAAGTGCTTCACATTATTCACACCTTTTCTAGTTTAGTGTCCATCTCCTTCAGTCTCATTTGCCCTCCTGAAGAACTAGTCATCATAGGCTTAAAATATTTGTGCCAATTATACTGTATCTGTACAGAATTTCAAACCACCTCACATTTCAATCACTCCAGTTCCCATGCTTCCCAATCTAGAAGTGTGACTTGCCTTATGATCTATAGGCTATTTTCTGGAAGAGAGCCAGTGTAGGATATTGAACCACTGTTCCAGCTCTATTTCCTATATGCAGAGTTTTCTTTTCTCTTTTACATTGAAGAGTTATTTTGGGTAATTTTAATCTGTATAAATCTGAAACTTATTTTTATTCAGATTAACTGGGAATCTGAAACTTGAAGATGTTTATTTTCTTATTACACTCCTACATGTGCATAGACACTCAACATTAGAAGAATCCCCAGGCATAAATTGGTGCTTTGTGTTACTATTTCAAAGACTATTATTTGGATGTGTTTCTATTTACAGAAAACTTGCATAGAACACAAAATAACTATCTCTGAATACAAGAAACCTCCCCTGCAATAACATATTGATAAAACATTTGGACAATATTGTGTTAAGTACCAAATGTGGCACTAAGCTTTACTCTTCTACACCTGTATACTGATATGATTTATAATCCCACTACCTGATAGATTCCCTTTTGAGTCTGGTTCTCCAGTTTTTGTCCCCATGTCAGCGCTTAAAACAGCCAAGGAGAATTTATAATGACTGTTGGGAAGTTCGGGAGGTTGTATCTCAGGATTGCATTCTAAGGAGGGTCTAATACCCCTAGCCTATCTCTCTGTGGTTCAGAGCCATAGTTTCAAATAAGGTGCTTTATTACAAGGTTGGAGGTACACAATTCATGGACGAGGGCATGTAGATGCAGATGGGTGTAGTAATGAGGTATGGAGTAGTATGATGTGACGTGGTGAAATGTAATATGGCATGGTTCTATAAGAGAAGAGAGCAGAAATGAACATACTGTAACCCTTAGTAGGATGTTTCACAGGCACATTAACATACACAATGATAATCCAATGTGTTAACTAAGGCAAACATTATTAATACGACTCAGTCACCGAAAGCACTAAGTAGATATAACTCAGATAAGGATAAAGTGACAGCTTACTGACAGTAATAATCACACAAAGGAACTAAAAGTAAGTAGAAGAAAGTAGAAGAAGAAGATTAGCTACATAATAAGATTTAGTCATCTCTGGAACAGGATAACCTTACCTTTATCCTTGCCAGTCTTGCCATTTTACCTCCAGCTCATTCTGACCCTTTAATAATTTACACAAACAATCTCTGGTAACAACAGTCTCTAGTCACAAACAACTTCTAGTCCTGCACACAGAAGGTCAGTCCCTCACAAACAACCACTTAGTAGAAGTCATTAGGCTGGGGGATTGAAGTATTCACTGGAAGATTGTGGTTCAAGCCCCAGGACTGTTGGGCCCTTGAGCAAGGCCCTTAAGCATCACTGCTCCTGGGTCGTTGTATCATGGCTGACCCTATGCGCTGACACTGACCTTCAAAGTTGGGACATGCAAAGAAAGAATTTCACTGTGCTGTAATGTATATGTGATGAACATGCATTCTAAAGAAGGAGCAGTATGAAAGAAGATAAACCAAATTCTATTTACCTAAACAGTACTATTTTTAAGAAATATTGCTTTATTGTTTACACCATGGGGGGGGCACGGTGGCTTAGTGGTTAACACGTTCACCTCACACCTCCAGGGTTGGGGGTTCAATTCCCGCCTTGTGTGTGTGGAGTTTGCATGTTCTCCCCGTGCCTCGGGGGTTTCCTCCGGGTACTCCGGTTCCCTCTCCCGTTTCAAAGACATGCATGGTAGGTTGATTGGCATCTCTGGAAAATTGTCCGTAGTGTGTGAATGTGTGTGTGTGAATGAGAGTGTGTGTGTGCCCTGCGATGGGTTGGCACTCCATCCAGGGTGTATCCTGATTCTTTGTTGAAACAAATTCTGAATGCACCCATCACAGGAATATTCAAATAAAAATGTGAGTTAGCTAACAAACATGCTACAAAACCGCATCGAGTGTTGGTTCGTTGTGATCTTTCCTCTAGTGGAGCAAAAATAAACAATGCTTGCCCATACTGTGTCCAAAATGTCACTTACCTGATATAAAATGTATTGCTTATAGAAAGAATAAAAACAAAATCACACTCGTAATCGTGCATTTGTCCGTAGGTAATCAGAGCCCTGGCAAATGTTGAGTACATCTAAACTACTGTGAGTGCAATGTTGCTTTTCGCTCACATGACCTGGCTTAAATATAATATTCCCTAATATGCCTGTTTTCCAGTTTCTCATTCCACTCATTCAGAAAAGGAACGTGTACCAGGAGACCTTTATTGTAATTTGTATTAAATTTGGCATTAGATGTGAGAACACGGGTTTCAAAATACATGGAAATATAAAGCATATTTGGCTGCTTAGCACAGAACTCATCTACACCCTGACAAACACTCGCACACACGCACACAAGCTGAGTTAGAAGGGGATGGCCTTTCTATTAAATGTCACTAAAGCTGGAAGGTGAATGAGCCTCTCAGCGGAGTGTCGCTGTTAACACGTCTCAGTGTATTACTCACACCGCTGTGTGTGTGATTGCATGTGTCATTGAGAGAGAGGCACTTGGCGTATGAGAAAATGATTCCACACAGGAGTAGGTATGCTTGTACAAACACGCATGCGCAACTTGGACACGGATTGTGGCGAAAACCAGATACGCAATCCATCAGATACGCAATTCATCCCCAAGCCTCAAATATCAGCATCACAGCCACTACACTCCGGCCTGTAGTAGTGATGCAATCAGTCTACAGCATCAAATCTCATCCAGAGCCATCGCTTCAGGACATACATCTTTAATCTTTCTATTCACTCTTCTTTTTTGTCTTTCACTAGCACACTTCTATAATAAATCATTCATTTTCCTTAAACAAAGAAAAGTGCACAATCACTGAATACAAAACAGCGAAACAAAACAAAAAAATAAAAATACGGGGTTTTAACCACCTTTTTATAATACCGCATCACCCCTTATCACATCCTTGTCAGTACACCTCATTAATTTTCTATAACAGAGAATATTTCCTTGTGATGGACTGGCATCCCATTTAGGGTGCATTCATGCCTTGTGCCTACTGTTCCAAAGACAGGCCACAGAGCCATTGTAACATTGACAAGGATAGAGTGGTAACTGCTAATGAATAAATAAATTAATAATTGATCAGTATGATTTTGTCAATTGATCTAGAGACCTTAGATCTAGGATCTTAGCATGTGAACTTGGAGAATTAACCTGTTATGCTGCGGAAAATATGCTGCGGATTCTGATACTCCCAGACCTCTGGGTACCGAGTGTGAGGCTGGAAGCAAAATACATAGAATCAATATAAAATGTCTACTCTAATGTAAAAAAAATGAACCCAAGATTAATTATTTCAGATGTGTTTCCACATTTAATTTGATGTACTGTAGCATACTGGAGGTGGAAAAAAAAGGAATAAGAAAACATAACCTGGTTGCACACCTTTTACTTGTGAAACAGTACATTAAAATTGATTTGGCAATTTTATTTCACCTTCCCTGCAAAAATTCTACAGATCCATCAAATGGTGAGAGGAACTCGTGTGCACAGCCCGCTTCAAGTCACTGCACAGGTTTTTGATAGGATTTAGAGCTGTTCTCTGACTGAGCCATTCCAAAACATTGATCATCATCTTCTGAAGCCACTCCTTTGACTTTCATTTGTATTTTGGGTTGTAATTGTGCTGGAAGGTGAAAAGTTTTCTTCATCAGTTTGCCAAAACAAACTGGTATTAGAAAGTATCCATGATCCCCTTTTGAAGCTTGATTACAGCCCCAGTCCCAGCTAATGAGCCACGTAGCTTGATACCATCACCACCATACTTCACCATGGGCAGATCTTGTTTTTGCACCAAATAAATATTTTCTGCAATTATGCCAAAAAGTTGGTATCTCATCAGAACAGATTTTTCCACATGATTTGGGGTGATTTAAGTGATTTTTTTTTTTTACATGAGAAAGCTAAACTACCCCATATCTCAGAATTGAAGATTTCAAAGGATTGTCACATATAGAGTGTAACCAGTACTCGCCAGATATTCCTGCAGCTCCATTCATGTACTCCCTGATATGTCTTCTAATTTTGGGAGGGATGTTCTATTCTTGTTAATGTCATGGAAGTGTCCCATTTTACTACTTCTTGATGTTTTGGAAATACTTTTGTTACCTCTCTCCTGATCAAAACCCTTTGACAATAAGATCCTATACATGCTTCGTAAGCTCTCTGCAGACAATGAAAAAAAAAAACATCTTCCAATTTATTCTGGCATCTATTTTATCACGAATACCTGGAAAATCAAGTCTCCACCAATGAACAGTTTTAACATGATGTCTGTTGCTCATATTCATAAGTTTCTCTTGACTATATAGTGTTCAGTTATAGAAAGGAAATGATTTACAATCACACTATCCAGTGTCACACAGATGAGTCTGGGTCCTCTCAGGGTGTATTCCTACTATTTTAGAGAGTTGAGTCTGGCCGTTGTCGCCTTTGGCTTGCACATTGTGGATAAATATAAACTTGAAATTAAAATTATCGATTTTTTTCTCAATTCAATTTAAACTGCTTTGAGATGTTGCCCATCAAAACTGTTATACAAATAAAACTGAATTTAATTGTTGAGAAAGAATAAATGAATCTCTCAAGCCTTTTCCAATATCCACTGTTACTTATGGTCAGCAATCCACAATAATCATTTATCATTTTCCCAGCTACTCCAGAGACCATCTATAAAAATAAACGGCCTGATTGATTATATTACTGCTGAAATAAAATAAAATGTAAATTACTAAATGACTGTACACAATGTGCACAGTGGATTATCTCTATGGAGAAGTGAATACTTGTCTAATTCCTGGTTTTCTAGTGTAGTCTCAACAACAGATAATTTAACTACAGATAATATAATTTCAGGCCAAACCTTCACTAGCCATCAGTGTCCACCAGTGATTGCACTCTGCAGACAGGTGTCCCTTTGATTTGCAGTTAAACCACACTGACTCCAATCATAATGACAACCATTGCTCTGCCTCGAGTGCTGCATTTCATTTAGCCAGCAATTAAGAGCGGACAGAATTAAACTGCTATTTCTACGATTGTGGACCCATTATCACTAAAATGAAGCTTCGGCCTGTGCCAAAATGCCAATTGAATTTGATGCTTAGGAACCTAAAAGCTATTCTGTATCTGTATTATAAGTGTGCCAGTCAAATTATGTATTAAAAAATCCAATTGTTTTATACTGAAGCAGGAGACAGCACTATATGTTAGGGGGAAATGAAACAACTAAAGGTAAGGTAAGAAAAATAATAAATAAATAAATAAATAAATAAATAAATAAATAAATAAATAAATCAAGCATGCTCTGTCATTGAGGCAGTGTTGAGAAAATACTCTCATCGAAGAGCTATGATAAACTCTGTGATTGGTTGTTTGCAATGATGTTCAAATAGACTTTATCTGTGAAAATAGGTGGGTGCTGCCCAAAAAATACCAAACACTCTTAAAAGCATGCAAGACTAGCAGGCAGGCTATAAAAAAAAACAGCACCATTTTCCCTAAATTCCTCTCCAGCACAAGGGTTGGTCATTCCAGCAGTTTCAGTCCTGTGAAAATAATCACCGTGTTAAGTGAAGAATCTAGCAAACTCTTTAGCAAGAACCCATTTAGATTTAGATTAAATCAGTGACAGAATTGCACTTTTACTCCATGAAGGTTTGCTAACTGTGGGCTCAGCCATACAAAAGCCATGATGAAGTAACTAAACCTTTTAACATTTAATAGGTTAATAAATGACTCAGTTCTAATTTCGTAAATCATTGTAACGCTACAGACAATTTTATAATTACACATATTTGAACTCATTACAAAATTTTCATATGGCAACACAGACAAAATGATTCATGGACAAATCTTTTGGAAGAGTTCAATGAATTTTAATTGCTGAAGTGATTAGCCTTCCTGAGTCTATTAAAAACCATCAAAAATGATGAATTGTACATAGCTTAATAATACTTGTACATCAAAGTATGTTATGTATTAGGAATTCACTTGTAAAATGACAGATTTAACAGCAAAATCAATGAAACAAGTGATAATGCACAGTACGAATATCCTTCAAATGAGCTGAAACTCTCTCAAGATTGTGTTTGTACCTTTCAAAGACATACTGCTCTGTGACGGTTCTGCCAATGTGGCCTTGAGAGCATGGGTTTTAAAAATCAGAAAACCATACAGATAGCCACATTGCCCACAAAGGCTCTGTTGGCCTTATGCAAGCCCTGGACAAGGAGAGTCACACAGTTAGGCCCATAGCAGCACTTGAGTACTCACCACTAAGTGGTCCCTAAGAGTACTGTACCATTCAAAAAGGGCAGGACAACCTGTCATACTGTACCCTAACAGATCGGCTTCTACACAACATACTTTATCTTTCAGAGAAAAGATGGTTGTTTGGTCTGATTCTAGACAAAAGGATCAAATATTTTTAAAATAAATACTCACTCCCACTCCATAAACTAGCCATATGCAAATGCAGTAAGGTTTATTAAGCATAATTCATGCCATGCATCTACAAGTTTGGTTTACACTCGGGAAAATGCAAAATGCCTATTTTCAAGCTCTCATTGGCCCAAAACTTTGTTTTTTTGTGATTTTCCTTCCCATGCCATGCATTCCATTTCAAGGTTTCGCCTCTTTGTTCACTAGCATTTTCAAGATCCAAATATCATGCCTGATGACCAGATACATTGTGCCATTCAACCTCCCCACATGAGTTAATTCACACAATCAATCAGACTAAATTCTGTCTGGTCCATATGCAATTCCTCTATGTGTTGCCTCATACTGTTTCATTAAGATGGCATAGCAATCAAATACAACAAATTATTAAGTTCTCTTCAACTTGCATGGGAGCTCCCTAATTTGTCCCATCTACATTCAGCCTCACTAAAGCATACACCCAGGAGAGTAGCATCACAGATCTAAATAGATTTTGACCGGGTGCAGGTGGTCGTCTTTGCAGATGCCAAGTCAAAGCATTGCTGATTGTCCTGTGAAGGCCAACCTGGACAGCCTGGTGGGACAGGATGTACTGGCCCCTGACTGTCCTCACGTTACTGTACTTTATGGCTTGCTACCTCCACTGCTGATTCTGGCCTCAATGCACAGAATTCAGCAACCAGGCCACAGACAATGGTTTGTTACTTTTGCTAGTGTTCAGAAAGCGATTGGTGATAGTCACCAACAAGATCTGCCATCCCAAATAAACAAAAGCTGAACAGGCTGGAAATCTGATCCAGCATACATGCGCTTGCACAGACAATGGACTGCAAAGGTAATCAGTCCAAGGGCCTCTGTAGGGATTCAAAAAGAGAGGATCAAAGCGAAACTGTATTGAACTTGAGCTACTGTAAATGTGTGAAATCATAGTGGTGTGAAACATCTCTTGAGAAGGAAACAAATGCTTGGCTGAAGAAAAGTAATTGTGCCACTCATCGACTGTGTGAATTAAGAAAGAAAAAAAATTACTGACTCATTGTAAACCAGCAAATTTCACATCATTATTACTTTAGTTTACTAGTTTTTAGTTTTAGTTTCAATTTAAAAATTAGACTTGGCTGCTGTTAACAAACCATTGTTTCCTTTGACACAAACATTATTAAATAACTTAAAGATAAAAGATGAAACATTATTTAAAAAGTCATCTTAATACTGCTGTTTTTTGTGGATTTGCAGACTTTAGGCACATGGATGAAACCATCTCTCTCCCACACTAATGGCAGTGCTACACATCAATTTTCTGTATTTAAAAAACAAACAAACAAAAAAAAAAAACACCCAATGAAAGCCCTACAGAAATCTTTGTCTAAAATGGTAATACGTTTTTACTGGAAGCTAACATGATGACCATATGAAACATTTTACGTATATAAGCGCAGTATGGAGAAATATGTATTTTGTGTAGTTATCTTGCATGGTATAAAGAGTTAAACCATCCTTTGACTCTGGGCATGGTATAAATCACAGGAGAGCATTTAAATCAAGAAAGAGTGTGTTGGAGGAGGCAGAAGGTGGAAAGCTTCCCAGAACATTCTTTAACAGACGACACAATAATGAAACAGTGAGGCTAAAGGAAAATAAACATTCTGAATGCTTCATTACCTGGCAATGAGAATGGCTAGAGAAAGGTACATGCAAATCCCTTCTGAAAAGCAGGAGCTTATACAAGCAAAGCTGTTCACCAGCATGACCAGCATTACGTAAGCTGTTTGTCTGTTGCAAGAAAACCACCAGAGCAACAAACGTGAGGTGTATTGTGGAGTTCACAACAGACAATCCCAGATGTCTTACTTCTGGTTGAGATTACTGTGGATGGTACCAAAATGAAAATGTTCTTCCTTGGATAGACTGGGACTGCAAGTACTACAAACCATTTGCAGCCAAGTCTCCATCATTGAACAATTGATAACCAACAAAATGGACAAATTAAAAAAATACTTTAAAAGTAATAAAATCCTGAGTTTACTTTTTGACTATATAGTTTACAAACTTTGTGACTGTTAAAAGCACTATAGTTAAACTGAATAAACTCCGACAGACAGACCAAGGTCAGACATGTAGAGTACTCTCTCTCTCTCTCTCTCTCTCTCTCTCTCTCTCTCTCTCTCTCTATATATATATATATATATATATATATATATATATATATATATATATATATATATATATATATATATGTAAGATTTAGTATTATATACATATATATGTATATATATATAAGATTTAGTATTGCAAAGAAAATAAAAGTAACAAACAAAACTCCCTCAGAAATACAACAGCTACAATACAAAGCTTCAGCAGGTTCAGAAGAAGAGGAAAGTGAAAAGAAAAAAAAAAAAATACTTTCCTGTATCAGGAGAGTGGTTTATAGCATTCTGTGATTAATCTGGTTGTAATCCAAAAAAATCTGATTAACCAAAACTGGAAGCATGTTAACAATGTTCATGTGTTTCAGAAAATTGTTTACAACTTGGCAAAGCATAAATAAGTTAATACTTTTTAAATAACTTTTCCTTAACAACTTACAATTTTTTTTAAATTATGTAACAAAGGAGACTCAAAGCCCAGCTCACTACAAACTTATTCCCTTCCAGTGCACAAAATAGTGAAGTCTAAAATTAGAGTAGTGAGGCTTTTTTGTATAAGGCCATTTCAAGTCAATTTAAAATAGTCATGCTTAGGTTTAGATAGTGAATCTTTAAAAAAAATAAAAAGCATGAGTCAGACAATCAAGAAGATATGAATGAAGAAGAAAAAAAGTAAAACACAAATAGGCAAAACAATATTTTACAAGGGTTTATACCAGGGGTCGGGTCTTTTTTGGGTCTTTTGTCGCCCTCCCGCCACACATTGTATTTCTCACGCAGTTTTTTGACTATTTATCATATATTTAATAAGCCGCAGCACCCAAAACGTAAGAGAGCCCTGTAAGAGTCCTTCTGTGGTCATGAATACGAAGAGGACTCAATTAGACATTGAACATTTTATTTGAAAGTAACCTTCAACACAGCGTCTTTTTTGCTAAGGTTAGTTCAAACTGTTCAAAATATTTTTGTTTGCCTGCAGAAATAAAATTTACTCGGTAGCCGTTCATTGATTTCATAAATGCAACACACTACAGTTTTTTCTATACGTTCCATAAAGCTAAAAAACAATATAGTAGTATGTATATTCAATGTAGTGTTCTCTTTATTTTAGATATCAGATGGGTTTTGTGGCTACCTGTGTTTTTTTTTTCTGTGGGAAACGGGTCCAAATGGCTCTTTGAGTGTTCAAGGTTGCCGGCCCCTGGTTTATACAGATATCTGACTAACCCGGGGAATTGAAACTAGAGGTGAGTCAGGAATTGTGTTGGTATTCAGGAGACAGTGACCTCCACTGGTGGGGAGGTGTATCTTTAAAGTTGCTGTGATGCTTTTTCGTTTTGTTTAAAAATTACAACCAATGTTATTTGTTGATTGTAAGCACATTATGAACATAAGAGTCTTCACAGAACAGTTTGGAAGTGAACCTGGAATCCAGGCCTTCTAGAATGTCCTTGTAAACATCCTAAAAACAGGCTGATGTGCAGCGATCAAGGATAATTTCTCTAAGGATAAAGTCATAATGGTACACATGAGGAAGGTAACCTGCATTAACTTTCAGTACACCAGGAGTGTATGCTCTTTTTTAAATTCTGATACATTCACAGGGTACAACCTTGTCATTGTGAGCACTGATCCTATTCCAATTTCAGAAACGTCCACCTCGATGATGAATTGGAGGGCAAGCTCAGGATACCCGAGCAGCGGGGCAGTAGTAAAATGTTTTCAAAGACTGTAATGCTTGAATGGCAGTCTGAGATCAGTCTACTTTGTGAGGCTATGCTCTGAGGAGAAATGTCATAGTAGCATCAATTACAAGAAACCTGAACTTCTCCTTTTACACACAACAAATCACATTAGGCTTTCCATAAACAGCGAGTGATACTGCAAGAACAGTAGAGACAAAATATAAGTGATAAAATCTAGCCCAATCATACTGTATATCAGATCATCTGTCAGTAAACAATGTGTCATTCAATGAAAGAGGGAGAGAGAGAGAGAGAGAGAGAGAGAGAGAGAGAGAGAGAGAGAGAGAGAGAGAGAGAGAGAAAGGCTACCTTTAACCAGAACAACCAATAAGCCTTATGTTCTATGGGAATATTATTACTATTGTTATTCGTTCTTTTTTATCTCTTTCTTGATCTTTCCATGTTCACTACTGATACTAAAACATCGTAGACACTACAGTCATACTAATAAATCTCATTGAATTAAATTGAACTGAGAAATTGAGCGAGCGAGAGAACACTACACTTTCCAACCATACGCTATCCAACAAGTCCATGACTAATGAGCGGGAGGCTGATATGGATGAATTGTTCATTAATTAATACCAATTTCTGCTTTCCGTTCCACTTGTTTCATTGTACTGAACGGACTATAAACACCCATTCACTCACTAATCACAGAACACTACAATTCCCAAGACATTGCAGTGTGTGTGGCTTCATTCCTGATGATCTTAATAGAGGTATGACATGTTAAATTGAGTTGTTCCAGCAGAGTTTAAATGACTAAGTCATGAGGAACTTCCAGATGATTGATACACCACTGACAGCCTACACATACTATATTCATACTTCCACAGAATGGCGGCCCAACCTAGATATGACAATATCTGAGCCATGATACTGAAATACCACAAAAGTGTTATTGTCCTAGATTCTAAATGCCATTCCTATCTATAATCCAGGTTGCTATATTTGTGTGTACAAAAGCAGCCTAGTGGCCGTGATTAAAGAACTCAATATATGGTGCTTGAAAACCTTATGAACTGTTTTTGAATACCAAAATTATATGTCATAACCCAATATACTGGACTATTTACAAAGTAACGTCATACATTATAGTGACACAGTGACGTATTAGCAGGTAGCATTACTGCCTCACCGTTTCAGTGTCTGTGGCTCAGTAAATTCTGCTTAGAAACATCCAGATGTGAGTCTTTATATGAAATGTGATGAAATTTATTCTGTACTGAGAATATATGACCGAATATGTGCTGCTGTATTAAAGTTTGTGAGTGCAGGTGTAGCGTTACTATGTTAAGGCTGGTAGTGGATGATCAGGGGAAAGCAGCGGCAGCTTGGTGGACCTGGGATTCAAACTCACTTGAATCCTCTAATTTATTTCTTCCCTTGGGACTGGCACTGAGAATTAACCCTTCCATGACTGGGTTTGTTCTCTGCCCTGGAATCAAACCTGGGCCATAGCAGTGAGAACTTAATTTGCTAAACATTTAATTAATCTGTCTGTATTATTTTCAAATATTAATTACACTAGAACCATTTATAACAGAGATTTCAGGAGAGCATAACTCTCCAACTGTCCAAAACCTAATAAGACCAAAAACAGTTGTCAGCAGTGTACAAATCCTACACTGCCACAAAAGACAATCTCTGAAAAATCTTGAGAATGAAACAGTGAGTATAAGCATTTAGCTCTCAGTGCTCACAGGAAATTGTGACCATATTGAGGCTGTCAAGACTAAAAGAGTTACATTGATTTGCTGTGTAACAGCACAGTGGGATCTGATCCAGTTGTGCATTCAGAGCATGGCAAATATTCTCCTTCCAAGCTTTTATTTAGTCTGATGCACACAAAATACAACAAAAATAAAAACCAACACCATCAGAGACAGTGCAGCATGCTTTGCGAAGCCAGTGGTTTTAAAATCAGACCCAGCAGAGAGTTGCAGGCATGAAGATAGATTCTAGGTTTATCTCTTGATCAATGAACATAGAAAGTGGTTAAAAATGGGCAAAGGATTCTGCGTTGAAAATTCAGAACCCACTTTTCCTGGATGAGCGAGCGATCTTCATCAAATGACGATGTGACCAGCTTCTGGTAGAATTTTCTAAATCTTTCCAGCCACTGATTGGTACAGAATTACTAGAAAACAGTGAATAACCTTTTTGTGGTTTAACAGCGATCAAGCTGCAGAAGGGCAGTTTGGCCCATCTTACACAAGACAGGTGACCGCCATGAACTTGATACCTGGACACCCATCTTGCTGCACTGTCGTGACTATACAGTAAGTAGAGTAGCTCTACTGAATACTAATCAGGTCAGTGATAGTCCTTTTTGGGAACCAGTTTCAGATGTCCTTTATTTAGGATATTTTGGATTTCCCTAGACCAGATAAAGTATTTGTAGAAGACTCTAACAGAGTTCCTGCTCATCCCAGCTCTACACTCCTATAGTGCTCATTTTTGACTTCTTAGGGGAATTTTGCAGTCAGTCTAGGAAGATATGCACTAGCAGTAGAGTTTAGACAGATTACAATATGTTATTAGTAGTTAATAAACTAATTTTAGGTATTTGAATGAATTATATCATCAGATAATTATATCGTCAGCTTCATTAAGCCCATCTAAAGATCATTCTCTTGAATGAAGTGTCAGACTGAAGATGGCAAAAACACTCCTGATGGTACACCAGTCGATCACAGGGCATGATGCATACACATTCACCCCCAGGGGCAATTTATCCCAAGCTTAGCCACTTGAACAAGTGTCATATTTGATTCATGGAGGAAACCAGAGAACCTAGAGTAAAGCCATATAGACAGTGAGAACATTCAAACTGACAAGGAGTTATATTTGTAATAACTAACTGGTAGCAACATCCCCATGGCACAACTTAGCTCTTTTTGGAAGAGATGCTTTCAAATATGCCATTGTCCAGCATCCATATTTTTTTTCTAAAGAAGATGAAGGAAAAGGACATGTCAAGGACTAAATCATTTACAGTTGCAGCCTTTCTTCTCCAGACCTTGCAGATACTTCTCACTAGGCCAGACAATGTAATACTAAGACCATTAGCTCTACTTCAGAAGCTGGAATGTCTGGCTATAGATTTATATCCACATAATTCTAGCATCTATTCCTTTATTTTTTTTCCACTTTACTTTTTAAAGTACCCTGTTTCTTAAGATTCAGGGGACAAGAAAAAGCCTCTCGATACTAACTCTTGAAATAGTCAATAATAAAAAAGCAAGACTGGATGTGAATAACAAGAGCAGAATGAATCATTCTACAGAGAAAATTCTTTTCAACAGTGAGCTTTGAAGGACTTGGTGGACTTAGTTGACCACAAACTTTTCACCTCCTTAACAGTTCCTTGACAATCATCATACGCCGACCACAAACGGCCTAACATTTGCTTACATTTACCATATACAATTATGCATCATTGACTTTATTATACAATCTGTTTTAAATGAATAAATAACGTATTTGCACTGAGAAAGACAATTCATATCTGTGCTTATCTTTAATGCTGGAAAAATAAAGAGTATTCCTTTCATCCTGTTTTCGATACATCAAACACCATCAGCAAGCAACAGTGCAGACGAAACCTCACACTGCTTCACTTATACACAGATGAGATTCATATATATATATATATATATATATATATATATATATATATATATATATATATATATATATATATATATCATCATTCTCGCTAGAAGATTCTCTAAATCATTCCGTGCCAAACAAATCAGATGTTGATTGAATCCACCCCATGCACTTCAGTCAAGATTGCACTGTGTGAGATTAATAGCATTAGAGAAAGAAAATGCTTGATGTTTACTGCTCAGCAGAGAAAACACCACAATTACATTTAAAAGTTTCAAGAATCCAAACCTTGACCTAAATGTGTCTGCAGAGTCAATTCAGTTTCTGAATGAACCATTACTAATAAATCCAGTAAATAAAATCAAATAGTGTGAGGAGCTGAATAATTATCCAATTATTCATCAGTCCATCTATTTTCTGTAGCACTTATCCTACATAGGCTTGCAGAGAACCTGGAGTCTATACCAGAAGATTTGGGGCACAACAAATAATATAAAATGCACTATTATTGCACTATTATTGAGTACAATTATTTAATAATAGTACAAATAATATAAAATGTACTATTATTAAATACAATTATTATTTTTTTTTAATGTGAGGGATTGTGGGAGTTTTATGCTGTATTGGAAATTACTGAAATATATAAATGAATAAAGACTACATTTCCACAATTATGTGTGCCTATGTACAGTATATGTAGTCTTTATTTTAAAAAAAAAGTTTTTGCAAGTTGCTGTGCTATTAAAGTACAAGACTTTTTTGGAAAATTTGACCTTGAAAATCTTCCAATATATGGCCTCAATAATTTATCTGTTATTTCCATTTTATTGTCGTAAGAAGTTATCTTCGTTATCCATTTCGCAGTAGTAATCAGAAATCCACAGCAATGGTTGAATGAGACAGAATGATGCAATGCCAGAGTTATATATATTTTAATAATTGCACTTTCTTGTGCCTGCATTATAATGGGAGTTTACAGACGGTGAAGGGATGCATTGGAGATAAAATAACGGTATACAGGTAGTCAAATCATATAACTGGGCTCAGGTTAGCTTGGGAGTTAAGGCTGTGTTGGTGGCCAGAAAATTGGCAGCACTGGGATTTGAACTCAGAAAGTCACGGAATTGGATGCTTAAAAATAGCGCTTGAATTCGTAACTCTACGATTTACTATTGGATTGGATTTAAACTTTGGATGATTGAAATCATATCTACATTCGGTCATTTCAAAATTACACATTGTCACATGTTCTCAAATAGGAGGAGGAAGAAAAAAATGTTATTTGGGAAAAAAAGCTACAGAAATTTCTTTCTCCAATCGAAAAATACTACAATTGTCCTTGCTATTTTTCTTTCAGTCTCCCATTTCATGAGTAATAGTACAAAAAAGTGGATGAAACTGCCTCAGTTTTTGAAATGGTCATATATAAACTGTACTTTTCCACCATCAAGAATAAAAAGCAAGAGAACAGGACGGAGCAGAGAGCTCTACATAAAAGCTGTAAGCAGCGGTGTGGAAAGACGAGTGGATGTTTGAGTCATCCTGTAAGAGTAAAGGCTTCTTTACTAACCGCATTATAACTCTGAACCATGACATGGCTTCAAGCCAAGCAGAACATGGTCACAAGCAGACAGAGATAGAGTTCAGGCTTTCACACTTCTCTAGAGAAATTAGAGTTCTATAAGCACGCCTTTAGCTAAATATCCTTCCAGCATGTCCAGTAAGATATGAAGACCTCCTGTCCTGGTAGGTAAGGACACGTTCTGTCACACTTCACGGAGATGCTCTTTCTAGAAACACGTGCTTGCAACTTCTTGTGACTGATATGTGACTAAAGGATTAAAGTAATGTCTGTAGTTGGCACGTGGATTTAGAGACTCACAAAAGACCAAAAATACATCAAGCAAAGAAAAAAAAATCTAAATACGTTACTATGACCAAGCAATGAAAAGTAACACTTATTAATTGATTATTAAATTCCCATTAATGATTAAAGATGAAAAAACCCAATAATCTGCATTAAAGACCCCTAAATGAACATGTTTGTAATACATTCATTTTCATTTTCTAACGCTTATCCGATACCTCGGGTCATCTCAGGCGTCAACGGGCATCAAGGCAGGATACCCTGGACGGAGTGCCAACCCATCGCAGGGCACACGCACACTCTCATTCACTCACGCAATCACACACTACGGACAATTTTTCCAGAGATGCCAATCAACCTACCATGTATGTCTTTGGACCGGGGGAGGAAACCGGAGTACCCAGAGGAAACCCACACACACAAGGTGGAGGCAGGAATCGAACCCCCAACCCTAGATGTGTGAGGCAAATGTGCTAACCACTTAGCCACCGTGCCCCCCATGTTTGTAATAGTAAATTGTTAAAGATTAGAACCAAGGCTAAAGCAAGTTCTATTATTTTGTGGACGGGTCTTCATCAGTGATCATTTAAAGACTTCGGCAGGAAGAAATTAGTGTTGGGTCTGTGGTGAACTCCGAAATTGGGCAGACCCATTAGTTCCTCAAAAGCTCTTTGTATCTTAATTCTAATCAACCACTAACTGTTGTAGGAGGGACAATATTTACATTTATATTATTTCCTGTCCAGTGTCACCCAAATGAGGATGAGGTTCCCTTCTGACTCTGATTCCTCTTAAGGTTTCTTCCTCATATAATCTCAGATAGTTTTTCCTCACCACTGTCACCTCTGGCTTGGTCAATAAAATATTCAAGATATATATAGTGACTTAATTTTAAACTTTTTATTTTGTTTCTATACTTATATAAAGCTGCTTTGAGACTATGAGACTTGTTAAAAGTGCTGTACAAACAAATTTAACCAAATTTACAGTATATCTAAAACCAGAGTTTAACATTTGCTGTCAATGAGAAACTTGCTGTCAATTAATTTGTATTCATTTATTTCAATATTTACTCATTGATTGAATATAAATTCAACAAACATTTAACGAGGGATTGTTGTGGATGGAGCCGCCTGGAGACTGTCATGCCTTCTTTGAGCCAATGTGTCAGTTAGCTGTATGGTCTGGTCTTTATCAGCAATCATTTGAAGACTTTGACAGGAAAGAATTAGTGTTGGGTTCATGGTGAACTCAGAATTTGCGATGACCCATTAGTTCCTCAGGAGCTCTTGGTTGCACTATTCTAAACTGTTGTACAAAAAACGTTATCTAAATGTATATTATTTCCTGTCCAGTGTCACCCAAATGAGGATGGCTTCCCTTCTGAGTCTGGTTCCCCTCAAGGTTTCTTTCTCATATCGTCTCAGGGAGTTTTTCCTTGCCGCCGTCGTCTCCGGCTTGCTCATTAGGGATGGGATAGATATATAATATTTTTAAAATTTTAAATTAATATTAATATTTAAATTAGTTTAATTGTATGTATTAATTTATTTCTTTTTCTTTTTTCTTCTTCTTCTTATTATATATATTTATTTAATTTTTTTCTCTTGTGTTTTTATACTTCTGTAAAGCTGCTTTGAGACAATGAAATTTAACGTAACTATATTTAGTCAGCATTTAGACAAGCAACAATTAACACATGGTAAGTTACAGTTAAAATTACTTAGGGATCATTAATACTGAAACGTTCAGATATTTAATGTTAATTAATGCAGTAAATACTGTTAATATATTAAGGAAACATAACAAATCATTGCCCACATTTAATAAAGAAACCGCAGCACTTAATTCATTTTGTATTATGCAAAAGCTGCCGCAGTCATCTAAATGTAACTTTAGGGTTCTTATCTATTGTGTGCCTGAAAAACAGCGAAGAATGAAAAAGTAAAGAATAATTAATCAGCCAGCCATTCAGAAACAATTCAAACTCTGGGAATAAACACAAATGAGATGCTGTCATTATTTAGACAGTCTGTCATGAAAAAAACATAATTAATATTTGTGTTCAGACTCAGTATGTTATAAATGGTTCAAAACTTTCAAACAGTTCTTTAATTTAAAAAAAAAAAACAATAAGCTGCGATGGGTTGGCACTCCGTCCAGGGTGTATCCTGCCTTGATGCCCGATGACGCCTGAGATAGGCACAGGCTCCCCGTGACCCGAGGTAGTTCGGATAAGCGGTAGAAGATGAATGAATGAAAAAACAATAAGTAAAATACTTATTATTATATTATCAGTCATTTTTCTAGAACTTCAAATGTTTAAATATGCATTTACTGAACTTTTGATCAAAGAACCAAGAAAGCTCACATTATTCAGAATGAACAGATAATGTTATTAAGCAATACAAATACAGGAGGTGCACTATTCATATTAGACTGAAATCATATGCAGGAAAGATTCCCAGGAGGAATAGAACTTACAAGACATAAGAGTTATGCAAGCAAGAAATTAAACAGAAATTATTTTTTTAAAATCCATTTCAGGTAACACCCACTTTGCCGGTCCAAATGGAAAGGGGCATCTGGCATAAATCCTGTGACAAATCAAAAATGCAGACCAAAATGTTCCTCTCTGGTGCCCCTGTACAGGAAGCAGCCAAAAAATTAAAAATAAAAATAAATAAATATGCAGATAATGAATTCAGAGATCATATTATTTTGGAAATCGCAGCAATGGCACACTGACCACTATAAGTGTATACGGTTATCATGTATGCTACCACATGACAGTAGATAGATGTCATGACAGTATTTGGCTATTGTCTTTTATTATACTTATAAATAAAAGTCTTTACAATTAAAGCAGATATATACACTATATTAAGTATTATGTATCTAAATATTACGTATGCATTCATAAGCATTAAGGAATTTTTGAAAATGAAATTGTTAGGAGATAAAATTATCCCATTCCCATTCCAAGTCTTTACATGATCTTGATGTGTAATGCTCTAGTACAGATTACATGTCATGATGCTCCCACCTCTATGCTACACTGTAGTGTTCAAGATCTTAAGCACAACCATTCCTTCACCAAACACTATAAGCTTAATAATCTCAAAATTGTTCTATATTTTGTTTCAGCTGACCAGAATATATTGCATCAAAGGAGTTTGAACTGTCTCCTATTTCGTCAGTGGAGTTTTGTGTGAAGTGGAGGAATGGAGAAGATCGCTGTGCAGTTCTTCCCTCAGGCCATCAGACTCCACAACACAAGGGATCTGTGTGGTGGAAATGTTTAAGAGTATGTAAACACTACGCTGACATTCTACACACTCCAGTTTTAATGTTACGACATGTAACACACCAACACATCTGGTACATCACTTTCCATTCTGTAATGTCTGAACATGATCTCATTTTATTTAGTTTATTAAATCTAGATTATTTACTATAGTTTTTCCATTATTTATTTATTTTTTTTGCAACCTAAGATAATTTCATGGAATATTTACACATTTTTCTCATAAAGATTAGAAAAAAGCTTTCCCTCTTTCCCATCAATTACCATCTGCTTATGAAAATCTTATTTTTTTTTTTTTTTCATGTTTAGAACAAACTCAAAATCCATCATAAAATTTAATGGATTATGCAGTTTGCACTGAAAGTATATTAAATTAAAGAAAATGAATATGTTTATGTTTGTTGAATATGTTTCATCTTGCTATATTATAATATTATAATCCTCAATACCCACATTCACTAAAAGTGTCTGGCTCTTTCTCGTACGTAGAATTAAAAACCTTAGTGTTTTGTCTTCAGTCATAAAGATGGATGGAGTTAGATCATAGGAGCAGGTGGAGCTGGAATTTACCAGGAGCAGGAATGTGCCAGAAAGCAGCGTCTCACACCGAGTCTAACAGGATGTACTGTAAGCGTACCAGCTCATTATGTTGCACAAACAGCATATTTATTTAATTGTTTACTTCTGTAAAGCTTCACTAATGTTAGAAATGTTCTCGTTAAAACTGCTATACAAATAGAAATTAATTGAATTGTACTTGAATGTGTTTCAACTGAGCGCTAAGCGGCAAGTTTTTAAAAGTTTTTAAAACATTTTAAGACTAGTTAACACTAGTCTTAAAATGGGAGCCTTAGTTCAGTCTTAGTTTATCCTGAAGACAGGACTAATTATTTGGAAACCAGCCATATTTCACACGGGTCAGATGATCCTGTTTCTAGCTGCAAAATCATGTGTGTAGTTAGCTACTTAGCTAAAAATGTATAGGTTCATTTGTTCGTCATCGTGATCTGAAATGATTTCAGCTTGAAGGGACATTTAGGTGCAACCTTTTGTAAGATTATATTTTTACTAATTTATATGATATATTTTTATCTTTTTTGTCTCAGTATGTTTATATCCACCTCACCTGGCTACCTTTAGCTGCAGAAGCCTTTTATTTAGGGCTGTAAAGGAAGTTCAGGCTTGGAGGTTGCGTTATAACAGCTGTGTGTCATCATACAGTTTGGCAGAAAAAACAGACAGCATCTGACTGTGAAGAGTCTGGACTGTGACAGCCTGATGTGAAGCTCCTAGAAGCACAGTCATATCTGTCAAAGTAAATCTATTCTATTTCTCTGACATGTTTATTTTTCTGGTTATACATCAGCTAATTACAAAAATAAACTAGCTAATTAATCTCTCACACACAGACAGACCAAAATGTACTCAAAATGTATGAGTATGATTATAAAAAGTGTGTGTGTGTGTGTGTGTGTGTGTGTGTGTGTGTGTGTGTGTGCGTGTGTGTGTGCTAGATAGGGAAGGTTCCAGTCAGCATTCCTCTATTCCTACCTGCTTGTTCCCTAAATCATTTTACTGAAAATATACCTGAGAGGACAGAGAGATGGAGGAGTAATAAGGAGAGACAAGAGCTGAATAAACAGATGGATGGTAAACAGAGAGAGAGAGATGGAGGGAGAGAGGGGGGAAAAGGAAGTGCATGGACTCTGAAATGCGATAGCAACAACGGACACAGTTCATCCACCCGATCATCCATCACCAATGACTGAACAATTTACACACAATAGGAGAGAGAGAGAGAGAGCGAGAGAGAGAGAGAGAGAGAGAGAGAGAGAGAGAGAGAGAGAGAGAGAGAGAGAGAGAGAGAGAGAGAGAGTGGGGGTAACTGAGGTATTAACAATAAAAAGGACAAACTAATAAATCTTTCATAGAATTTTCAGAGCCTCTGAGGTGCCTACAAATACAATGGTTTTACAGAGGTGAAGATTTTCACTAATTTAACCATGGGGACTATTTAAAAGCAATCTCTCTCTCTCGCTCTCTCTCTGCTGGTACTGTCATTTATGCTTACTGTGACTGTGATTAGTTGAATGAATTGATGGATGGATGTTCTGGTTGGTTCAAAGAGTCCTAGAAAGCCAAATTAAAATCCGATACACTAAGTAATAAGGATATATTAAAAGATACTTGAATGAAGGTTTAAGGATTCTAACGGTGTGTGTGAGTGTTAAGGTGTTGGATTACCAATCGGAAGGTTGTGGGTTCGATTCCTACATCCACAAGGCTGCCACTGCTGGGCCCCTGAGCAAGGCCCTTAACCCTCAATTGCTCAGTGGTATAAAAACGAGATAAAATGTAAGTCGCTTTGGATAAGGGCGTCTGCTAAATGCTGTAAATGAGTGTGTGTGTCCATCTACATACAAGACTCACACCATCGTCCAAACTGTGTTCTTGTGTCTGTCTTGAGCTCACAGTGTGTAATGATCTCTGGACAATCCTCAGGCAGTGGTAAAGAACAGAAGTGATATTAGCTGAACTGAGCATTAAAATCAATGCATACTGTTATCAGTGTGAAATAGTCTGCGGAGTGCAGCTGGAACTGCATTATCTAGCAGATAGAGCAAGAGACAGTGTGTGTGTGTGAGAGAGAGAGAGAAAGAGAGTGAATTGTTTGAAAGTCATTAATTTTCTAAATGTAAGGAATTCATTAAAAAGTGTAATGATTAGTGTGTAATTGTCACAGACAAAGATTGAGAGAGTTAGACAGTCTTCAAGAGCGATTATAATTGTCAGTGTTTTGTGTGTGTACTAATTAAACAATACTCTAACACAGGCCATGGAGACTTTGTTACACAAACACGCACATGCACACGCACACACAGACACAGACACACGCACAAAGTAACAAAGCTTTTGCACAGAAAGTTTAGCAGTGTGTGTAGAGGTATGATACATTCTACTGATATCTGATGCACCTGAAAATGGTGGTCTGGGATTTGCTTCAAGGTCACACTAGATCTGTTTGTGGGTCGTTCCCTGCACTGAGCACTAAACAACATCCATCCATCCATCCATCCATCCATCCATTCATCCATCCATCCATCCATCCTCTGTAACAATAAGCAGAATAAAACATTACAGAACATGCTCTTATAGGAAAATAACAGCAAGATTTTTTCCCCAATGTATAATATACTAAAAGATCTCAGAATTTCCCAGTGTAAAAAAATTAATAAATACCACACACAATTATGTACCTTTCAATTGTCCCTAGTGTGTGATTGTGTGAGTGAATGAGAGTGTGTGTGTGCCTTGCGATGGGTTGGCACTCCGTCCAGGGTGTATCCTGCCTTGATGCCCAATGACGCCTGAGATAGGCACAGGCTCCCCGTGACCCGAGGTAGTTCGAATAAGCAGTAGAAGATGAATGAATGAATTATCTACCTTTCAATTCTATTTCAGTAACACTATAAGAGCAGATGAATAATAATACACTAAAACCTGAATTTATATTTTACATACACAGCTGTGTGTGACAAATATGTTAATCACTGGACGGTGCTGAATTACTTTATATAATTTACACTGATCCTTCTTATTGAATTTAGAAACACTTTATATGAATATAAATTGAACATATGGACATCTAGCAGGATATCTTTGGCATTTTAGATCTCTTTACCTAACCTGAGTGGTCATTGTAACCCTTTAAAATTCTCGTTGTGTACAAGATATACTGTAGGTGCTTCCACCACAACTCAATATGCTCCCCACCTCATTCAAGAAGTTCACTGCTGCCATCAATGTCTGTCAGTATTTACTGCACACTTGGCAGTTCACTGGCTACTGTGTGTTTGCTCTTGAAGAGAGGGAGTAATTATAACTAATTAACTCCTGTGCCCTCTCACAGCCCAATATATAATTCATGTGAATTGAATCTTAATAAGTCATGGGCTAAAGAGGAAAGGGCAGGGCCAAACACTGAGACCTTATGAAGCCCTCTAACATGACCCTGATCACATGGCTGCTGGGAATAAAACTGATTAGTAAAATGCAAAAAATTAAGACTCATTTTGAGCTCATTTTGAGCTATAGTAGGTGGATGTGGCTCATTTAGCCTAAGGTTTAGTTTTGCAGAACCTATTTGCATCATGTTTATGAAGTCATTTTCCAGCAGAGAAAATGATTCACTATTAACGGGAGATTACGAGAGTCGGGTGCCAGTGATCGTGTGCAAAGCAACTCAGCTAATATCAGTTCAGCTCTCTACCTCTGTCAGTATTTATTACAGCCAGAAATCATTACAGCGTGTAGGTGTGAGTGAGTGAGTGAGTGAGTGAGTGAGTGAGTGAGTGACTCTGAGACCTGTGCTGTGGAGGTTTGTGAGTGAGTCTTGATCTCCAAAATGGCCGTTTACATCCAGACACTAAAACTGTGAGCAGGATAGTATGCCTCAAGAAATTTTACTAATCCAGCTAGTCCAACCTCCAAACCTGAATGAGAGATATACAGTGAGTTTGTATATGATTATTTGGCTGGAATAAACTCTGGCAGAGATAGAGAACTATTACTTGAGTTGCACTCTGCACTCCACCACTGGCATCTGCACACACACACCTACACACAAACACACACACACAAACACACACACACACATAGGGAAAAAATAGACATGCAAGAAAGGTAATTTTTAAGAAATGTACCCATTTTTCCTCAGTTTTCCTTATTTTTGTTTCATTTTATCCTTATAGCAGAATAAAGAAAGGGATGGAGAGAGAGAGAGATAGAGAGAGACATATTTACTTTTGAGACCCTGAGCATGTGAGTGAACTATCCTGACTCATCTTTCAGTCACACACTTTAAACACATGCTGAGATGAAATGAAATGTCCCGACTCACTCATGGGCAGACACGTCACACACTAACACATGCTGAGATTGACTCGGCAATGTCCTGACTCATTACACCACAAACAGCACCCTGATTCTGATCCTTATCTCTTCCCTCAGTCTGGAAACCAAAATGGGACAGATGTATGCACAATGTTGATCATGGTTTTGATCAACCAAAAAAAAATTTGAAGGCTCTTGAATAAGTTTATTTTGTTGGAAGATTTTTTTTCATTTATGCAGCAACTGGGTACTTGAAGATGCTGCAGGGCAAAAACAGTGTGCGGCTTTTACTGGTGAAATGATCCTTTTTCTTTCCTGTTGCTCAGAAACAAAGTTGATTTTAAACAAAGACAAATTTTCAAAAAAGCTACACAATTTTTTTTTTGCTTAGGTCTTTGCTCAGTGAATGCCAAATTAGTAGTGGATCCCCTGCTTATCTGCACCATGGATATAACATTGATGGCCCTGGAGGAGATCTGCGTACCCACGTCGGAGGAAAGTAGAATGTTTGCATTTGATTATTTCTACATTCCACTGAGAGCTGATCAATCTGGAGCCACCTACATGCATTGGATGAGAGGATTTTGACCCATAAGAGACTCTGATTTTCTTACCTGCTACATCAGCCTGTCACAATATACAACTTAGCGGACATGCTACCACCTGTTTACCCAAACTAATGGAGATGTGTTGACAAGGAATTGTCTGAGCTCCAAGTTTATATTGATGTTCTGGTTCCATTTCTATGATTCTCAATATCCAGGTCTTCATATTCAATTTTTTCAGTTTATTCAATTTTATTTGTATAGCGCTTTTAACAATTCCTATTGTCTCAAAGCAGCTTTAAAGAAGTATGGAAACAGAAAAGAAAGGAATAAATAAATAAATATATAATAATAATAATCAGAGGAGAAAATAAGGATAAAAATAAATAAATGAATATGTACAATTAAAGTTTAAAATTAATTTAAAAAGATTAACTTAAAATTTAATATACTATATATCTACCCCTATCTCTAATGAGCAAGCCGGAGGCGACGGTTGCAAGGAAAAACTCCCTAAGATGATATGAGGAAGAAAGCTTAAGAGGAACCAGGCTCAGAAGGGAACCCATCCTTATTTGGGTGACACTCTACAGTAAATAATATAAACGTAAATAATGTCCTTTCTACAACAGTTCATAATAGTTCAACCTGAGGAACTAACTGGTCATCGTAAACTCGATTGCTGAAAAAGACCAGACCACAGCTGACTGACACAACATTGGTTAAAAGAAGGCATGAAAGTCTCTAGCCGGCTCCATCCACAACAATCACATGAGACACTGGCTGACCATGTAGATCAATCCCTGGCAGGGTTCCATATGGACATTACAGCCTTCTCCACCTAACCTGTAAAACAGTCATGTCCAATGCAAACCCCAGAGTGATCCTTAACACATTAGTGACACACTACAGGGTTATAATAACCATTACTACTGACAGAACTCCTTAATGGAGTAGCCACCATTTCCAGTGCACACTCCAGAGCGCTCAGTGTGCTAGAAAAGTGTTCTGTATTAATGAATATAAACAGTCACACACAGTTAAAAGGCATAAACATACATTCTCTGCTTGGTGAAGTGTGTAGTGCTCAAAGGGCTGTTTGTTTTCTGACGTGCTTGATTATTTTTCCATTAGATAGAAAAATGAAGGGGGAAAACAGCAATCATTTTCAAACACTGTTCCACAAAGTGTGTGTGTTTAGCATGAAAAAATGAAGGAAATGAGGGATGCTAGTGATTCCAGTTGATAAATGGGGTGTGAGACAGAGAGGGAGATCATGGCGAAGATGAAAGTGATGTGTTGCCCTCCATAAAGGCTCGAGTAATCAAGCAGACTCTGTTTAACCAGGAAAACGGTTCTAGTGCACCAATGTACATGCACCACATACACAATTCATTTTTAATTGGCCAACAGAGTAGCACAGCCAAAAAGTTTCAGAAGAACACACTTCCTGATGGAAGGAAATGCGTTACACATTTTGTTCTTCTGTCCATTTTTTGTCCTTTGTACCAACCAAGAGAATAATTTTGTTTTGACAATTTCTGGGGATAGAAATGGTGATAGGCATTTAAAACCCAGGTCTACGCAACAAATCGACACATTACTTGCACTGAATTAAAAAGATAAACTTCCATTTTGAGTAGGGTTTAAATCCAACCAGCTTTTTAATCCGGTTCCTATAATCGTTACATGGAAATTTTCAGGATACTTATCACAGGTAATATTTTAGGAATTTGGAAAGTATTTGGATGTATTTCTAATATAAGAAACATATTTTAAATATAAAAATATATTTAAATAAATATATATATATATATATATATATGTAAATGTCATTGGGACAAAATAATTTCTCCTCCCAAATGTTTAGGGTGTCTGTGTGTATGCCGGCCACATTTGAGACAAAATGATCATCTGTCTGTCTCTCTAAACTTTGCTGTCTAACATTTCCAATAAACAGATAAATCTATAAAATGGTAAACGGTCCAGCTCATAGAATAACCTGAAAATTGGTCACCATTTTCTTTTACAGTTGGGAACACCAGCATCTTACTGTGTCTGTGTGTAGCTTGATAAGGTTGGCAGCAGGGGAAGGCTAATCCTTGCCACGGTTGATAATCCCCATAACCCTGGGCACACACAGTCTCAGTGGATTTCCCCTATTTCCTGTGGCTTGCATTTCAAATCATATAGGTGTTTAGCATACACTTTATAGAGCAGTGTGTGATTTTGAATGTGTCCCAATAAATATTTGCTGTTATTTTCATCGCATCAAGATTGCAGAAGCTCTGTGAGAATAAAAGCAATGTTTTTCCAGCCAAAAATAGTATAAAAAGAACAGAAGAAAAAACCTGGAAGCGCCTCAAACACTGTTCTGTCCTACAGCCTGCCCACTCTGTATAATCTAATGATATAGTTTACATTATATTTAGTCACTGAGTGAAATAGGAGATTATTTATGTATATATACATATACATACATTATATACATATATACATATATACACTGTATATATATATATATATATATATATATATATATATATATATATATATATATATATATATATATACAGTACTGTGCAAAAGTTTTAGGCAGGTGTGAAAATATGCTGAAAACAAAGAATGCTTTCAGAAATATAAATAATGAGTGTTTATTTCTGTCAATTTACAAAATGCAAAGTGAGCAAACAAATCTAAATCAAATCAATCTTTGGTGTTACTAACTTTTGCCGTCAAACCAGCATAAAGTGATGGCATGGCCCCCACAGAGCCCTGATCTCAACATCATCGAGTGTGTCTGGGATTACATGAAGATACAGAAGGATGTGAGAAAGCCAACATCCACAGAAGATCTGTAGTTAGTTCTCCAAGATGTTTGGAACAACCTACAATACCAGCCGAGTTCCTTCAAAAACTGTGTGCAAGTGTACCTATAAGAATTGCTGCTGTTTTGAAGGCAAAGGGTGGTCACACCAAATATTGATTTGATTTAGATTTCTCTTTTGTTCATTCACTGCATTTTGTTCAAAAAATGTTTAACACTTCCATTTTTGAAAGCATTCTTTCTTTACAGCATTTTTTCACACCTGCCTAAAACCTTTGCACAGTACTGTACAGTATATATAATTGTGCCCACCAATAATTAGGAACTATATATATATATATATATATATATATATATATATATATATATATATATATATATATATATATATATATATATATAGTTCCTAATTATTGGACCCTAACCCTAACCCTAGTGCCCTCCACAATTATTGGCACCCCTGTTTAAGATGTAGTCGTGGACTTCTAAAAATTCTCCTTTTTTTTATACAACATAGAACCCAAATGCAAAAAAGAGAAAAATCTAACCTTTCATTTAAGTACATTACTTTTGTGGTGGTAAAAAAAAAAATCACACATTTAGAAAAAAAAACAACTTGAAATCATGTGTCCCACAATTATTGGCACCCCTAACAATTCCTCTGAAAAATTACATTTTTTTTTTTTTTTAATATATTTTTCTGTAGTTGCTAAAGTTGATCAGGGCATCTATGAACTTTTAATTAGTAATTCATGACTTCCTGTTTCCCTGGGGTATAAATATGACATGACACAGAGGCCTAATTCTCTTACCCATTTGTCAACATGGCAAAGACAAGAGAGCACACCGTTCAAGTAAGGCAGATGTGTGTCGACCTTCATAAGTCAGGCAATGGGTACAATAAAATAGCCACTCGCCTTAACTTGCCCGTATCTACAGTCAGAGGAATCATTAAAAGTTTAAAACACTGGAACAGTGACAAACAAGGCTGGAAGAGATCCCAAGTTTATCTTGCCACAACGCACAGTGAGGAGGATGGTACTGAAAGAGAAGTAAAAAAAATTCCTAAGCTCACTGTCACAGAATTGCATCAAAGAGTGGCATCTTGGGGTCACAAAGTCTCCATAACAACTACCAGACACTCTCTACATGCCAACAAGCTGTTTAGGAGGCATGCAAGGAAAAGGCCTTTTCTCACTAACGCTCACAAGTGTAAACGTCTGGAGTTTGCTAAGCGGTACTGGGACTTCAACTGGGATTGTGTGCTTTGGTCAGATTGAGCTTTTTGGCAACAAATGCTCTAAGTGGGTCTGGCGTAAAACAAAAGATGAGTATGCCGAAAAGCACCTCATGCCCACTGTGAAGTATGGTGGAGGATCTGTGATGCTGTGGGCCTGTTTCTCTTCCAAAGGCCCTGGGAACCTTGTTAGGGTGCATGGCATTATGAATGCTTTGAACAACCAGGACATTTTAAATAAAAACCTGATGGCCTCTGCCAGAAAGCTGAAGATGGGTCGTCATTGGGTCTTTCAGCAGGATAATGATCCAAAACATGTGGCAAAATCTACACAAAAATGGTTCAGCAGTCACAAACTCAAGGTCCTCCCATGGCCATCTCAGTCCCCAGACCTCAACCCAATCGAAAACCTGTGGGGCGAGCTAAAGAGGAGAGTGCATAAGAGAGGACCCAGGACACTGGATGATCTAGAAAGATCATCATGTGCAAAGAAGAATGGTCAAAGATTCCTCTCTCTGTGTTCTCCAATCTTGTGAAATGTTATAGGAGGAGATTAAGTGCTGTCTTGTTGGCAAAAGGGGGTTGTACAAAGTATTAACATCAGGGGTGCCAATAATTGTGGGACACATGATTTCAAGTTGTTTTTTTTTTTCTAAATGTGTGATTTTTTTTTTTACCACCAAAGTAATGTACTTAAATGAAGGGTTGGATTTTTCTTTTTTTTTGCATTTGGGTTCTATGTTGTATAAAAAAAAGGAGAATTTTTAGAAGTCCACGACCACATCTTAAACAGGGGTGCCAATAATTGTGGAGGGCACTGTATATATATGAAAACAAATGTATATTATATATATATATATATATATATATATATATATATATATATATATATATAATATACATTTGTTTTCACACACATACACACTACCATTTTAGTTGGTTTTTTTTTGCACTTCATATCTGTTACAATCAGATCTGCACTTGCAGCTGCCACCTCTACAAAACTGGAAAAAAAAAAAAATCTAAATTAAAAAAGAGACAAATGTCACCCCTGTCACTTCTGTTCAGGTGATCATACACTGTGGAAGTAATTAATAAAAGAAATATATTTGTTAAGTAAATATCACGTTATCTCTCTCATGACTGCTAAGAAATGTAAATCATTTATACACATTGGCTTTAAGATAGGAATTTGGTGATACTATTTGAGAGTTAGTGTTACCATGGTAATAGAGCATTTTTGGCATCACCAAAACATTTTATTTATTACATGCATTATATTTAATTCCCGTCTATACAGATTTTTTATTTAGTTAATCTAGGCATAAATCTTATGTGACTAAACTTAAAAATCAAAAAAGTTATGATAAAGTTAAAAGCTTTAATATTTAGAGATTTATTTAGGACAACAGCTAATTAAACTACAGATAAGTTACAGCTTAACCTCATCTCAGTGGTATGAACTGTTAATAATGAGATAAAAAGAGACAATTAAAGACAAAGGATAATGCCTGACAAACTCAATAAGCCTTAAATTTTCTTTACTTTGATTTCATTATCTGAATGAAAAGGTAGTCTTCTGTATTTAGTGTAATATCTTGTAGGTTTTTCTGGCTTCAGTATCATATTCTAAAGCTTCTCATTCTCATCAGCAGTCCTTTCACCTCCCTGCAGAATCTGATCCCATCCACAGTGTTTCAGATGCTCTTGTAAGACTTCATGACTTCCCCTGTAAATAACTCCATAACCTCCGGTTACATACTGACAAAGTGTTAGAAACATTTTACGACAAGCCAACACTGGACACTGCAGGTGTTAACAACCATTTGTTGAGCCAATTGTAGAGGAAGGAAAGAAATAATACAATTCTTGAAGGCGCTGCCTACAAGCAGTTCTCACTTTAGCAGCTCTAGGACAGGGGCATTTAATCTTACCTTTAACCTGTAACAAACATTTCACTCTTCACTGGTGAATTCCACTGATGGTAGAATATTTAGGGAGAAGAATCAGTTTAAAATGTAGGATTGTTTACAGAATTGAAGCTTTGGGGAAATAAATGAGAGATGTGTGTGAAGGCAAAAGCCCCAGCATGAAAAGCTAGTTTATTGTTTTGCATACGTTAAGTTTATCACGAACCTATACTGTATATCCAAGTAAACCGATCTATCTGATCTATTTATGTGGTGCACATGCTAACTGACTAAAGCTACAGTTGATTGAACTTCTGACTACAAAAAAGAAAAAAGAAAAAACCAAGTATCAGCCACAGCAGGTTCTTCAGGTTTTAATCAGATTTAAAGCATGGATCCCTTGCAGCTGTTATTGACAAACTTTACTCTGCTAGATAAGCCTCATTGTCAGTCCTTATCCAGATTAAAAAACTCCTGAGACTCGTTTCATTCTCATGAGGCTCAGAAGAAGAAGTATCCCAGCACTGTGCTGGATTGCTTTCTATCCTGAGGTATAGTCATATCAAGTGACATCAGATTCATGCAGGCTTTTCACACGGCCCAAGGTCGAAGTCTTTTCACAGTCCCCTACAAGACCAGATGCTTGCCTTTCAAAAATGCTTTTTCATTTTCTGCCTTTACCTGCTCTGCTTTTCCAGTGTGTGTGTTTCCTATTACTGCTATGGTGGAGTCAAGTAACTTATCCACACAGTTTCAGCAAGTCTGACAGCTTATCATCCGAAACTGAATCCCTGAAAGAACGAGCTGTGTATCCCTGGAGTTGTGTCTTGACATCAAATTCTTGTCATCTCCCCAGAGACCACACTGAACACACATCTGAACACACATGAAACCTTGATGTAGTTCTCCGGTCACTTTGCTGGTCCCCTTTCGGCAGGCTTCAGTCATTACTCTCCAGAGATGCTGCTCAATATCCTTGTCGTTTGGAAATTGGACTATTACGACTTGTTCCTGGCAGGTCTTCCCCTGTGCACCATCACCATTGATCCCGAACGCAGCTGTACATGTCCCACATTATTCCACCACACTTGCAATTTATCCAAATGGTGTCTATCTGCTGAAATAACATTTAAAGCACAGATTCGTAACTAAATAGTCTTAAACAAATCGACTCCACAACTACAAGCCATGTATCAATCCTTTGTTTATAGCACTTTATCAAGCCTCAAATACATTTCAATCCCTCAGGAAACATGGTAGATATGCATGAAGGCTCTTCTCTGTACTTGCATTAAAAAGTGATGGAATGAACTCAGCTTGAGTGTCTGAAGCACTAAACGATGGCTTTTAAATGAAGACTAAAGTCTCACCTCTTCACCAATCACTTAAACAAGCTAAAACAGACAGAATTAAGAACTTCTGTATTATCTTCTAAATCTAAGCTTGGTTTTCTTTTAATTGCCTTTTATTTTAAATTCTTTTTAAATTTCATTTTGACTCTATTTTGGCTATTTTTATAAAACAGCATTTCATTACATGTCAATGAATTAATAGATTAATTGAATTTTAGATTAACTCTTCCGTGTGTGAATGGGTGTGTGAGTGTGTGTGAACCATACTTTACACCAATATCACTGACATCTTTATCCAGACTGAATTGAACACACTTGGTTTTGTTTATTGGTCAAGCGCAGGAGACCATCACTGTTGTCTTCATCTATGTATGTACAGTAAGTCTTTTTCTCACAGTGACCCAGAACTGATGTGAGCTAACTAAACCTTAAGTTCTAAATATTCTTTTAATGCCAATACTTTCAATTTGTATCTATCTCCTTGTATGTGTTTCTCCATGGCTCCTCAGGCATGAAATCAATTTTCTTATTTTTCTGCCTTAAACAAAAACACACACAGAATAATTGGTGTTAATGTCAAGCTGCTTTGATGTAATAATATTTCTCTCCTGCATATCTGTAGGGATAAAGAGTGAAAGATTGCGGATAGGGGGTTTGGGGTAAGACAGGACACCTTTCTTCTTTAGAACAAGAGAAAACCAGAAAGAATGAGAGAGTAGAGAGATGGGGAGAGCTGTGAGAGACACCCTAATCACTGTGTAGGATTTACTGCACTAACAGCGCTGCCCTTTTTCACTGCAACATAATTACTTTTTCACATTTCATTACAGAATAAAACAAATACAATGCCTGTGTGCATGGCGGTTGGATGAAAAGCAGTTTCAGCTAAACGATGTAATGGGATTTCAAGGGATATGTTAACCATTAATGGGGAAACAAGGCCTCGGGACAAAAACTAGACAAGGGTGGAAGATGTTGCTCTCAACAAAGTCTTTTAGAAGTGGCCATTATTTCATGTTTCTGTTCAATTCCACTGGTGTTATTAGAAAATTCATGGATAAACATCAAGTTTAAATTTGGGAATGTTTGCAGAATTAAAGCTTTAAAGAGTGGAAAAGTTGTGTGTGAAAAAGTAGAGGGATGACAAAACAAGCAACCTGTTTTGAGGTACATAACCACCTTGCCCAACTGATATATACATACTGGAATAGCTTCCTATTATTTTATTTATTATTTCCCCATCAAAAAAGAAAAAACTAGCTTGTTTTGCAATAAGAGAAAAAAAAGAAAGTGGGTGGCTCAGTCTTGTATATGTCAGCAGTTGTTCAAATAGATTTTTGGAAACCAATCTGTTTGAGCAGAGTGCTACACGTACTAATGCAGCATTTGAATATATCTTGGAATTTATCACCTCAGGCTATGGAGAGAAAGAAAATAAATGCTACTACTGAATGTCTTAGTATCAAATCAACATGGCTGCCCAAACATCAATAGCAAAATAGCACTTCGTTCATTTAAAACATATGTATTTTGTCCTAATCTAAAGCAAATAAAATCATTATTGACTCTGTAGTTCCCAATTCTGAGGAAAAACAAGAAAAAATAAACTACATCAAACTCATGTACACATAATTATCTGCCTAGCTTCATGCTAACAAGACAAACATCAGTTCAACAGTCTAAAAATAGTATATTCTGAATATCATTCCCAAATAAAATTATGTAGTTTTTTTATGTGATAAATTACTATACTTTAGTAAACATTAGTAAACCGTAGTAAACTATAATATACTATAGAATAGCATTTAGAGAAGGGGCGAAAGACGACATGTTGCAAGTATGCAGTTACAACTGGTATACTGCAGGTACAACTTCATAATGGCTGCAATTAATTCCAGTTAATTAAGTCAGTGTTGTCATTATGCACTATAGTTAAAAATGAATTAACAGACACACAGACAGACAGACAGACAGACAGACAGACAGACAGACAGACAGACAGACAGACAGACAGACAGACAGATAGATAGATAGATAGATAGATAGATAGATAGATAGATAGATAGAGATAGCGATATATTATATATAGGCATAGAGAGATAGGGAGAGCTGTTCTAAGACAGTTTTCAAAAACATGCCCACTTAAATTTTAGTGCCATTTTCAGTGCTACATAACAGCACTTAAAAGATAACAGAGCATAACACACACACACACACACACACACACACACACACTTATTGAGAATCACAGCACATTTTATATAAAGCATTGGAAATCGATTCCTGACGACTGAAGCAGAACACCTACAGTAAATCAACCTTTATTGTATTCTATCATGTTCCATTTCACTACTACAGCTCAATTTCAGAACTACACCTCCCAGAATGCATAAGGGAAATCAAAAGTTTCACATTAACAGAACTAGAGGCTACCTCACCGAGGGGTGATGAAATCCCAAACAGAAGAAAATTGGAGGTCAGTCTAATAAAACAGGGTGAATTACGCGTGGGTGGACATTCGTCTAATTAACGGTAAAATGTCTTTAACGAGCTTTAGAGAGGTGGATAGGGAGGGGTCTGTTGAGATAAAGTTGAAGAGAAGTAATAAAATGTTTCTGGAATTAAACTGGCTCATGCCTACAGGGATGGAGAGGAAGAGCGAGAGCAAGATCTCTACTATGGTTGATCCCCTCTCAACAACAGTGCAGACAGACTACACACACAAACACACACTTCTAATCATATACACATTGTGTGCATGACTTAGTAACACCCTTGAGTGCAGATTTTTCTGGGGTGGGGGAAATAATGGTCCCTTTTAGCATTGGTCCTTCATCTAAGCTGTAATTATAGCACATTTGCACTTTTATACACAGTGGAAAATTATAAGCAGTATATCTGAAATTAAATTAAATATCAATTGCTACACAATCACACATTCACAAACACCTACACACAGATACACAGTTAAAACGGATTCTCCATTACTGAACAAATCGTCTACGCTCAATAAGCAATTTGTCATTAGCCTCAATTGTTTATATATCACATCACACTGAAGGCTACACTGTGTACTATATCTGAAGTGAAACCTCAAGAGGCAGTTTATCAAAGGACAGAGATGATGGAAATAAAAACGAGTAAGAGTAAGAGAGTATCTCTATATATAATTAGCTCTGACAGGTAATTGCTGATGGAGTGAAAGAGACTTGAGTCCTCTGGAAGGATCTGGGATGCCCTCACTATCTATGGGAGAGAGTCGGACTGGTTACTCCCGATTCTCAGTGCTGTCAATGACTCCATCCTGTTCTATCAAGTGATACATCAATACTGCTGCTTCGTATCCTTCAGTAACCATAACAAGGAGAGAAATTGGGACATTGCTGCAGCTTGTCTCACAGCATTGTATTAGGTGTGTCAAAGGAGGTGATCTTACAAGTGATACATAATGAGAAGTATTCTGGTGCAAAACGAATCAGTTGTGCCTTTACAAGGGTAAAGTGGTGTAATATGCCTTCCCCAAATACTCACACAGAAAAGTAGGCTTGCAAAAAAAAAGTAAGCTCTTATTCAGTTCTGCTGGAGTGGAGGACTGGGTCACACTGGGAATTACTGCTGCAAAACAGTCTTTTGTCTGTTATGTCTTTTTTGCATTTTTCTAGTCAGTCTTCTTTAATGAGGACAGCTACTGAGGCATTTGCTTATCTTCTCCTACAGTTTTGAGCCTACAGAGAAAAGATCTGCTTCATCCTGGCCTAAAAATCTTTGAACATTTTGATTTTACTGAAAATAGACGTTGATGTTTTGGCTCAACTGCTTTCTGCAACTATGGCTCCAGTGCATCTGTAATTGCTTTCACACTTCACTGGTCTAAGCATTGAGATTATTGGAAATGAGTGGGGATCAGTGGAGAGGAATAGAGATAAGATGAGAGGACTGGTGATCATAGGAGATTAGTGAAGAATGGAGATGACTCAGGATCAGTGGTGATGAGTGAAGATGATTGGTGGTGAGTAGGAATGTAGTTTAATGGATAGAAGAGGAAGATGATTGGAGGTGATTTCCAATAAATGGAGATGCATGCAGGTGAGTGGAAATGAATAGAGAGAAGTTGAATGGAGAGGAGAGGATTCAAGATCATTGGACATTAAAGAAGAATGGAGATGTCTAGGGATGAGTGGTAATTTTAGATGAATGGAGGAATAGAGATGAGTGAAGATAAACAATGAAGGGATGGAGAAGAGTGCATCTTACTGGTGATTAATTGATATTTTTGGAGATGAATAAAGAAGAGTGGACATTATTGGAGATGAAAGGAAATGAGAGGAACATGACTAGAAATGACTGGGGATGAGTGGAGGTGAGTAGAGATGTGTGGGGATAAGATTAATGGATATGAATAAAGTTGAATGGGGATGAATGGAGATGAGTGGACATGAATGGAGATGAGACAGACAATGAAGGAGAGGAGATGACTGGGCATTATTGGAGATGAGTGGAAATGAAAAGATATTAAAAATGTGTGGAGATTAATGGAGGAAAGTGGACATGGATGGCAGTAAATGAAGATGAGAGGAGATGTTTGGAGATAAAAGAAGTTTATTGATGATGGGTGGAGATGAATGGAGAGGAGTGCAAAAAAAATGAGTCTGGATGGAGATGAGACAAATGAACATGAATGCAAGTGATTAAAAATGAACAAAGATGAATGGACCTGAATGAATATGAGTGGAGATCAATGCTCGAGTAGTAATAGAAAGGCTCGGGAGAGTTCCCAGTGGGTTGCTCGTATTTCCGGTTGATTAATGTGAGCGAACAACATTACAAGTATCTGAAGCTGTCCACAGCCAGGCTTTGCATATAAATGCTCCGACACCATTACAAACTGTAAACCATGATGAAATGAATACAAATTCAGATGAGTAAACTGATGGGCCCTCTCCCTAAGTGATACAGCATTGATTTGCCTTGAATTTCAATTAGATAGCTAATGAGTCTCAGACTAGAGTGTAAAGAAATGATCAAATTTGGCTCCTGCAGTCTTTTTATATGAGGTGGAACCATAACAGAAACCAGTGAGACAGATATAGAAGAAAATAAGCTCTTAATAATTATGTGGTATATTTGATCGTTAATTAAAGCACAAATCCTATATTCAGAACAGCATGAAACAATAGAAGAAAGGAACCAAGGTAGCACAAACACTCATTAACTGTCAAGTGTCTCATTTAACAAACTTCTTAACCTCCATCGCTTTTAATTTCATTAGCAACTGAAACTCAGTGTAATTTGAGTGTTACACTATTATATATATATATATAAAGTTATATATAAGTTTATTGTATATATAAATATAAAACTACCCTAAAAAGAACAGGGTTAAGTTAAGAAATAGGATATCATCATTTAGCTAAAAGCAAAAAGATGTCTATTGATATTGTAGAAAGTGTGTCTGAGACCTGTTTTTAAACTCCTCTGTATTTGAAGTGGGCCGTTCTGAACCAAAGAAGAGAAAACAAGCACAGCTTCTGTCCACAGTTTCTGTACTACGCCATTAAATCCTGTGCATTTAAATAATGTTCCACTAAAAACAAGGAGGTTAATTTGTACTTTTAGTGAAGATCTTTTGCACCAAAGTACTGTGATAAGAAAGCCAACTGAAAATTTAAATTTTTTTGACACTCTGCTGAAAATGAAAGAAGCAAAACCATTCACGTTATTTATAAAGGTTAACTTGTTTCCTTAGCAAATGGAAGTAGCTGTATTTCTTTTAGCTGAAGTTTTAAACTGGCAGTCATGTTGATAATGTTATTCTTAATGGCTTTTCTGAGCCATTGGTTAATTCTGGAAGTGACATTTCCACCTCTAGCTGAAGTCACATGAGGTGCAGTACACTTACATTTCAATCCATTATTTTTATTATTTCTTTTAAATGCTAGGAAGCTGAGTACAAGTCTGTAATAATTTGGTTGACTGATTCTGTGCTTCACACACTCCATTGAAAGACTGCTTGACCTTTTTGCTTTTTGGCAGGTTATTTCTTTGTGTTTAAGTGATATTAAACGTAATTATAAATGCTTTGGTTGATGGTGTACTCAATCAACATCTTAATGCACACTAAGCTCTAGCTATATTAATGAACAATGTGCTTGTTTCTACATTTCCAGGAAAAAATATGTATGTCAATAGTCAAAGAGTGTAAAAACATGCTGTGTGTTAAGGTTCTCACATGTCCAACATTTGGTAAACTAGCCTGACCCACTTGGTGTTCCATATTTTATAGTTCATATTGTTCTTGACTGTAACAGGTAGCAACTAATATATGAAGGACAGTAACAATGAGTGAATACTTGACTAGGCACTAGTTTTTCCAAACATATTCTGGCCCAGTATCATCAAACCTCAACCCAAGTAAACATATATAAGAGTTTATGTAGTAACGTGTTAGCACTTGTATAGTCAAAACACTGAATGAGGAAATATCTTTTAAATAATGGTGTTCTTTCCTTCAAGAGAATCCATGTCAAGATGCACTGAAACTCCTATTATGGCCGTAACACTATGTTGGTCTTTCCCTTATACACCATTTTGGAAATGGAATTTCCCTTATACACCATTTTGGAAACTTTTTGTGAAGCATATTATTGCAGATTAGTGGCATAAAACTGCTCTGTTAGTAAGTGGAACTAAAGAAGTCTCTCATTATCATGTCAAATAATTTTTTTTTTTATTTAGAAAGATTGGAAAACAGTACGGGGGCACGATGGCTTAGTGTTAGCACGTTTGCCTCACACCTCCAGGGTTGGGGGTTCGATTCCTGCCTCCGCCTTGTGTGTGTGGAGTTTGCATGTTCTCCCCGTGCCTCAGGGGGTTTCCTCCGGGTACTCCGGTTTCCTCCCCGGTCCAAAGACATGCATGGTAGGTTGATTGGCATCTCTGGAAAATTGTCCGTAGTGTGTGATTGCGTGAGTGAATGAGAGTGTGTGTGTGCCCTGTGATGGGTTGGCACTCCGTCCAGGGTGTATCCTGCCTTGATGCCTGATGACGCCTGAGATAGGCACAGGCTCCCCGTGACCTGAGGTAGCTTGGATAAGCGGTAGAAAGTGAGTGAAATCAGTACATATTTCATTTTGTATTAGTTCTTCCTTTGTTGAAACTAATGCAAATAAAGCTTAAGACACCTAATTTCCTAGATTTGTTCTTGAATAGTTACTATGAAACATTTTGTAATGCATTACTTACCAAGTTGTGTACCTGAGTCAACAAACTGCAAGTCAATAACACACAGTTCATGCTCATGTATTCATGCTCATATTTGCATGCTTTAACACATAAAGCTATACAAAAAATTCCATCTATGTAATCAATGATCGGGGCCCTGCCTCACTCATGCTACACGAGGAGTGTTGGGTCCTGTTGCGCAGCAGCACACAATAAATTGTGAAACCTTTTTACTCTTGTTTGTGCCTACCAGTGTGATACTTTATACTTCATTTTTCTCAAACTTCCACAATAAGGATTACATTAATGATACAATTTGTGATCAGTGATCAACTGAGATCACCATCACTTATTGTACATTGTTCCCAACAGCCAACCACTGGTTCCCAATTTCTGGTGACTTTTTGCATGCTTTATCTACTTTCCAATGAAAGGAACTCAAAAAAATAAATAAATAAAAAATCATGATCTGTTACATATCTAGCTTGGGCAGCCTGTAGCAAAATTATTAAATAAAGAAAAGGCTGTATAGAGGGTTAAGATTATATGAGGGATATAACTAACACACACACACACACACACACACTAGCACAGCTAGCAAGCGACAAGATGGCAATATATTATACATCAAAAGTTTTTCCTCCTGCAGGTATGACACAGACCAAACAACAAACAAAAGCCCAAGCTGACCGACACACTACTAGCAAACTTCTTACTCCATGCAGTGATGATATCAAAGGACTGAACTACAATGGACTTGATTTCTGGAAAACTTGAAAATACACTCAACACATACAACATACAAAAAAAAGTACAACACATGACAGAGGCAAATGCGAGTTCATATCTAGCAGCAAGGGATTTGTTTGCAAGCTCCCCCCAGATAGAGCTGATTTTTCCAAAGGTGAAATTTTGAAGTTCCACATACAATTTGGAATTTGCAGGCAAATTAGTTTCATAAAAGAGAAATGAATCTGTCTTGAGATTACCTGTGGTGCTTGGAACATAGTCTCTCTTCTCTGGACAACAAGCGGTTTCTCAGCTTGCCCTTTTCAAAAGGTGAGGCTGTGGGCACTGAGCCTGTACTTGCTCATTATCTGTCTCTGCTTTGTACATCTGACACTGAGGAGATACTGTACTCTGCCAAGGCATATTCCCTGTTTAAAGCCTGATACCGCCTCTGACTTATAGCTTAGCATTGACACTGTTCCAGATATTTGGCTTGCACATTATTTTGAGCTGTTTGATGTTTACACTGATGATGATCTGGCCATGTTCTGGGTTAGTGTATGTTACAGGGTTAGTGAGCCTGAGAACCAGAAGATTAAGTGCACTCTTCATGCTTGAACGCTTGCTTTCGTAATTGCTTAAAATGCAGTGTTTCCTTGGGGATCACTGAATGCATGAGGTGGGGACTTTTTTCTATATGTTTATAAATAGTGTGAGTCACTCATGCTCTTATTAAATAACAAGTCATTCTTTTTATAGCATGGAAATGGTTTGCTTCTTACCTGCTCAGTCATATCTGGTGATGTGGATGAAATCCATTTTTGCTTTCTGCATTTCCACTGGTGTCCCACAAGACTCAGTACTTGCTCCTTTGCTGTTCTGCCTCTATATCTCTCTACAGCTCTGTCCCTTAGACACTATGCTCAGATATCAGCTTAGATGGCAGCTCGTAAGCACTTGAATTTAATAAGATAAAACCCCACAACACTCTTGGTCCTGTGGACTGTCCTAGGTCTTAGATTCCAGATTTCCTCTCAAATGTTTCAAAAGAAAAAAAAACCCTTGATATTTTTAATCTGTATGCATTGCTGGTGTTTGGGTTTTGTCTTTAATTAGTTTTAAAAAAAAAAAAAATAAATTTTAAACATGCAGAACCTTTTTAGCATGATATTGTGCTTTAATTTTGTTTGAGGGTTTCTTGGGTTTTTTCTTTTTTTGGAAATGCTCATGCTCTCCTTACATCTCTGTCTTTCTCTGTAGTAAGGAGGTCAAGTACCCTAATCATGCCAGTTGAGAGGCATTTAATGTGCTATTGGGGTGTCTGATCCCCAGGGTTAACAGGTTACCCACTCAGTACAGAGAGTCCCAATTTCTGCTGGAGTGGGTCTCTGGTCACCATGACAACACGGCAAAAATTTGCAAAAGTACTTGTAGAATGTGGAAATGATGTAATTGGACTGAGTGACAAATCGCAGAATTGATCAGCAGCGACAATCTGAAAGGCTAAAAATTCTTTAAACTGTTTTTAGAAGCATCCTAGTGTTACCATGGTAGCCTAGAAAAACATTTCACAAAAGGGAAGTTTTAACATCCGTCTTTATCTTACTCGTTTTCTCATTTTTAATAACCATTTTATTCTGGTCAGGTTGCAGTGGATCAGAACAAAAAGACTTCTCTCTCTTTTGCACATAAAAGGAAAGTTCTAGCTCTTTAAACTCTGGTTACCTGCTAAAGTAAAAAGGATGAAAAGTTGTGTTTAAATATTCATTCTGAATCCTTTTAAAATTACCCTTACTTACTGTCCTGTTAAAATGTAAGGAATTCTCATCACCAGTCTCGGTCACATTATCTGAGGTAAAAGTCCTTCACTTTTGCTTTTAAACCCGAGCCTCATTGTCTTTTCACTCGATTTCTCTCTTCATGATAACATTGGTGTGGAAAAAAACACTGATTCATTCAGTCAGTTGGCTAAATGTTCGTTTAAATGTCTTGTGTCATTTACACATCTGAAAACTTGTGTGTAAGCTACAACTTAAAAACAGTGAGTCTGTCTAAAGATATATCTTTCCAGCTCACAATTTGATCATAGAAAATAGTTAAATGTAACTATTTAAATTTAAACTTAAACTAGAGTGTTTGTCAAAGGGTTACGATTATGTTTCAGTTGTAATAAAGTCTACTAGAATGTAAACCAAAAATAGAAAGATCAAATAAAACAGTCTACTAGTTTTAACTGAATGAGAAGGCTTTAGTAGAGGATGCAATAAATAATGACTTGCTCTTGGGCTTGCCTGACATCATGAGGTCTGGATGATTTACACTGTGTTTACATCGTTTTATTTGAATGTGTATTCTGAATTCTGTCAGCATGCTTTGTTTCAAAACTCCCACACAATGTGGTGCATGTAAAATAGATGCAGAGAACAAGGATATTGTTTTATTGTATTTTTTTGTTCTTCAGATCACAGTGTAAGGGCACATAGACACACAGACAAGAGAATCAAACTATAAGTTTAAAGCAACATGTATTAAATTAATATCATTAAAATTAATTTAACCACTCACTTTAAAGATTAGAAATTTATGATGAAAAATGAGTAATCACTGATCATAAGTTTCATCCATGCACGTTTGCTTTTATCTCTGGAAATGAGATGTGAGAGTCAGAGCTTTTGACTAACCAGAGCGACATCATTTTTTTACTCGACTGATCACTCAATAATGGCCGATTATTTCAGTGAGTTTCCTTCTGTTGGCTAAATTTCCATTTAGAAAAAAACTGAATTCACATTTTACCTGTTGCAGTGTAGATAATTTGGCAGCTGATATTTTTAATATTTCAAACAATTGATAAGAGCTTGTGTCCTTTTTGCTACAGCACATGACTAACAATGAACATAAAAAGCTGCAAAAACTACTTTCTTCCCACCTTTTTATACAAACATCTAATTTAATAGTTATAATGTCACTTTACCAGCATTTCTAATTGATAATGAATACCTTCATATATACATATCCAGAGCACTTAGATGCTAAGTGTCAAGACATGCAGAATTTAAAAAAAAATAATAATAATAAATAAATTAATTAATAATAGGGGGGCACGGTGGCTTAGTGGTTAGCACGTTCGCCTCACACCTCCAGGGTCGGGGTTCGATTCCCGCCTCCACCTTGTGTGTGTGGAGTTTGCATGTTCTCCCCGTGCCTCGGGGGTTTCCTCCGGGTACTCCGGTTTCCTCCCCCGGTCCAAAGACATGCATGGTAGGTTGATTGGCATCTCTGGAAAATTGTCCCTAGTGTGTGAGTGCGTGAGTGAATGAGAGTGTGTGTGTGCCCTGCGATGGGTTGGCACTCCGTCCAGGGTGTATCCTGCCTTGATGCCCGATGACGCCTGAGATAGGCACAGGCTCCCCGTGACCCGAGGTAGTTCGGATAAGCGGTAGAAGATGAATGAATGAAAATTAATTAATAATAATAATAATAATAATAATAATAATAATAATAATAATAATAATAATAATAAATAAATAAATAAATTCGCTTTTGTCAACCACTTTATTCTGATCAAACAAAATTATTGGTACATTTGGACTCTTGTATTTAGGAAGTCTATAAGTTCTACTTTGCTTGAGTGGAGGATGCAATAAATACAGAGTTTTTGTTCTTGGGAAAGTAAGAAACTGCCTTGATAGTAATCATGATTTGTGGATGATTAGCATGCCGCCGACATGCATACTCCTAATCAATCACAGGGCACAATGCACACTCAGGTTCACACATAGGCACTTTCTCTCAACCAATTCACTGACTGGCTAAATTTTGTTCGCTGTAAAGAAACCAGGATGAACGTTACACAGAAACTCCATAATATGAATATAAACACACCCGGAGTTGTGAAGCAGAAATCCTACTCAAAACATGGTATTAATAAATGATGATACCCAAGAAAAATGCCCTAATATCAGAAAATACCAGATAAGTCCAAGGCAAAGAACACAAACATTTAAAAAAACATTTCCAAATACTGTTGCCTAAAATTAATTTTCCTACTAAAATAAAGCATTGATAAATAATTTTTTGGGGCAATTTATTTCTAAAAGATCCTGATAAAATGCAACTGTTAATGTAACTAACATTTTTTGCACCATATAACAAATTACCACACCCGTGCCAGCCAATCACAAACACTGTGGCTATAATATTATACAGTATTGTGTTTACTGTTACACACCACCGTGCTTCGGAGCAGAAACACAACCATACATAATTTTAAAAACATCCACGTGAGACAGCTTTAAAACATTCAGTCTTCATAAAACACCTTCATTCAGGTGTGAACATTTGACTCACACCTGAATCAAATCTTTGGGTTTTGTCCAAGTTAACAAACAGAATATCAGTGTGTATACATGTCTAATTAGTACATTTGTCTTATTGAGACTAAATTGCCATCATGAGCAAAAGATTTAAATTCTCTTATAATTATGCACACATCTGCACATGCACAGAAGAAATTGCTTTCTGCATTGCAAAATTAGATGTAATTGTTAAAAATAACAACAAAACACGTTTACATCATAATACCAAATTGCAACAGTAGCACATCTTTCTCTGTATTATTGTGTGGTGTGTGTGTGTGTGTGTGTGTGTGTGCTTGCGTGTGTGTGTTGCTGAGTCAGCATTAAGTAGATAGCTCCGCAGAAACTGCTGATTGAGCATGTGAACCATGCATTCTCATTATAGCTCACAATACGCTCCAGCTATAGGTCACCTGATGACACACAGACATGTATATATTCACATTTCTTTGATAATAATGTACCTAATGAATGTTAGGCTATAACTAAAACTAAACCCCAACCTCAATAAACCTTTTACACTTTAAGACCTTTGTTTTCTCTCTTTCATTTTTTTTTTACATTATTATTATTATTATTATTATTATTATTATTATTATTATTATTGTTATTTTATTTTTTTATTTTTATTCCACTGTGGAGACGAGCATAACCACAAATTAAAACGGCCAGATATCCAGGCTAGGATTAAACGGGCACAGAAATGAATGATTGCTTTTGACAGTATAACGAATAAGGCCAACATGAAAAGAGAAATGCTTGAAAATTAATTAAACAGAAATGCAATGCTGATGTTAGAGGAATGCTAGGTTAAATAAGCTTATTTACTGTATGTTTTTGTGTATTGTATCTCTTATTTCCATTACATCTTGCCATGATCCAACTGCATTCAAGGCAAAATTATTCATTCTACTGTAAATGGGGAAAAAAAAGAAACTAAATCCTTCAGACATCTCAGAGACCGGCATCGCTTCTCTCTTTTCTTTTTTAAATCCTCATATGCAATGTCTACAATCTCTCACAGAACAACCTCCAAGATCCTAACTAATCTGGCTTCAAAGCAGCACATTCAACAGAGACTGCTCATCTGGCCATCACAGACAAGCTACATGCTGCCAGATCTGCCAAACTGTCATCAGTCCTCATCCTCCATGACCTTTCAACTGCATTCAACAGAGTCAATCGCAAAAATCTCATGTCCATCCTCATAAGTCTTGGAGTCTGTTGCACAGCATGGCAATGGTTGGTCATAACAGGTTCTCCATGGATGAAATCCATGTTTGCTTCATGCAGAGTCTACACTGGTGTCCCACAAGACTCAGTACTTGCTCATTTGCTGTTCTGCCTCTATACTCAATCTCATGATGAAGTCTTCTCTCTGTCCCTCATACACTATGCTAAGATCTCAGCTTAATTGGCAGCTCATCAGCTAAAACTGAACTGCTGTTCATTTATCCACTCATTTAAGTCCACATAGTTCACTTAGGTTCTTGTTCAATCCCTCATTTCAATACTGGACTAATGCATCTCACTTCTGGCAGGTCTGTCTCTGAGCACCATTCCACCTCTGCAACTGATCCAGAATGCAGCTGCATGACTTGATCTCAACCTTCCCTATGTTCTCCAATCATCCACACTGCTACCCTCCCATTTCCATCCTGTAGCTGTTCCACATCAGATTTAAGACCTTGACGCTTTCCTATAAAGCCAAAAAATGGACCAGCACATACTTACCTCAAAGCTCTTTACACCCCCTAACACCACGCTCTTTCTGATCCTACAGCACTGCTTGAATGGTTCCACTGTCTCAGTGTAAAAGGAAGAGATGCATCAAGAGACAGAGATGGGGGACTCGAGTCATATGACTTGACTTGAGTCAGACTTACTGTAAGTCGCAAATTTGAGACTTGAGACTTGCCTTGACTTTGACTTGACATTCATGACTTGAGACGTAATTGTGACTTGCACATGTGTGACTTACTCCCACCTCTGTCAAGAGATGCACTCTTTTTCTTTTCTGCACTGGCAGGGTAGAATAACCTGCCACTAGAGACCTACCTCTTTGGAAAGAACCTAAATTAGCACCTATTATGACATAAATAATTGTTTGTTGGGTGTAATAGTCTAAAAAGCTCTGTGTGCTTTTCTTACCAATTGTATAATTAATCTGTGACCTACGGAATCAGAATCAAGATATGGACTTCAAAACACTTGGAAGTGGAAATGGAAATTGCTCTGGTTAAGGCCATGTTCCAAATGCCATACATGCATGGCATATTTGGACTCATCAGTTCAACTTGTTTCCCTTGCTCCAGTTTTATAGGTGACTCCATTTAGATAAAATGCTAAATTAAAATGATATTTATTAATAGTATAAATCATTTGATAGCACACCCTCTCCTGCTCTAACCTGGCCCTACCGCCACGTGAGAATAGGTTAAATATTCTAACTGTGAACCCTAAACTCACTAAGCCCTTGGCTGGAGTCTATCAGGTCTATACAGTGAATTAGTCCACCATTTGGAAAGCAATTTTCTAGGTAATTTCCCACATCTTAATTTTTCTTGGTGGTTATAGTCTTGCAGTGGAAGCAGAACCCGCAGGAATAAAGGTACCAAACTGTTCCTATTCATGAAAATATTAATATGCCTTTAAAATAACTGGTTACATAATTGGTAAGTAAGGACCATAAATATGCCTATAAAGCATTGCAATAAAAGATAATTAAAAATACAATCACATGCACCTTCCCCAATAAAATAATGGTGCAAAAGACATATCCTTGATGGTAAAACCCCAAAGAGAAGTAAAGTTTTGTCCCTTTTCTGAGAGTGCACAATGACATAAGAGGTTGGCTAGTGGTGTTGGGAGAATACAATGCCCAGATCAATTTCAAAAGCATCTGCTACTATAATAAAAAGTAGTGGAGGACCTGAAAGTGGGCAATGGCATTATTTATTAATTATAGTATTGGAGCTACACATATGGAACTGGATACATAAATCTAATGTCTTAAAACTTTACATTTTAAGACATTAGATTACATTTACAGCATTTGGCAGATACAAAAGTGCATTTTGCATTTTGGATCATTTGCAGAGGACGAATTACGTTCATAGGTAGAACAACTGCTGAGCAGCCTGTGTGGACATAAATGGCCGAATCCTTCTAATGTAGTAGAGAAAAACCGACATGAGCGTGTCACATTAGCAACATGCGAGGAAAAGGACAGTTGCATGTCCATGGTTATCCCAAGGTTGTGAGCTGTAAATTAAGAGGAGATCAGATCGTTATGCAGGGATATGGCAAGATCATGTCCTGGGGATGAATCACCAGGGATGATCAGCAGTTCAGTTTTGCTAGGATTGAGTTGAACTGATGAGCCGTCATCCACGATGATATGTCTGCCGGGCATGCTGAGATCCGAACAGAAGCTGTGGCATCCAAGGGTGGGAAAGAGAAGATAAGTTGTGTATCATCAGCATAACAGTGGTGAGAGAACCCGTGCGAGAAAATATCTTCACCAAGAGAGTGAGTACACAGGGAAAAAAGGAGAGGACCAACTACTGAGCCCTGTGGGACACCAATGGAGGGTCTGCATGAACAGATGTTACTCCGCTCCATGATAACCAATCTTCTCTTATATGTTTCTAAAGATTGAAAGAATAAAATCAATAAGACATGTATAAAGTCAAAAACATTTACTGAAAGAGAGACAGGGCTTTAATTAACTCAATAACATTATTTTAAAATGCCTAGTGTCTAAAGGGTTTCCATTCAATTCCCTCCCTGTGCCGAATCAACATTTAGGACCTGTGTGAGTCTACTTTAGTAAAATCACCACTCTACAGCAGTCTTCATTGTATGTCTCAACCCAGATCTTATCTCTGGGAGCCATTATTTGTGTACATATGGGAGTCTTTCATGGCTGCAGGGAATCAAATCAATGTGTGTTGACTGTGCATGAGTACTTCCTCAGGGCTAAATTGTGTGTTATATCATTATGTGGCCAATGTGTGCGTAGTGACCTTTAGAACAGGTTCAGACAGGAGACACACATTTGCTACAGTGTCATGGGTGCTCTTAAGCTGTTTCCAGAGCAGAGAGAGCTGTGGGGATGTTTTACTAAGAGCTTTACTTTGACATTCAGTCCACTACATTCCTACCTCTATTCATAGATCAAGTATTTAAGCAGTTTGCTCTCTTGTTTATTATTAAGTTGCTGAAGGCGTTAATTTGTGAAGCCTCTATTTCACATGGGTCTGTCATTGTTTTTTTTATTGTAAATACAAATGTTCACATGCTATTTCATCCTAAACATAACAGCTGAATATAATAGTGTAATATACTATATGAAGCTATACTGTGTGTGTATTTGTTTGTTCTGGTATGTGCAGGACAATATAAATGAGAAGAGGTAGGCAAATGTCAGGATATAGCTGACATTTAAAGGCTGCACATTTTTATAGGAAACTGCCTATTGGTTCACTCAACATCAGGAAAGAAATTAAGATGTCAGGAATAAGACAAATATATAAAAGCAGAGGATTTGATGCGGACAGGAAACATACCAGAATTCCAACATTTGTGTGTGTCAGTCATAGGGAGCTGAGGAAGACAGCTGGCTGAGCACATCCTTCATCGATCAGTCAATACATCCAGAGCAGCTTTTCTGTAGAGAACATTTTGAGGTGCAAAATGTCCTGTTTACGTGTGTGTGAAATCTCTCTATACGATGCACCCGAGTCAGCAAGTTTACCTAAGCAGAAGGTTAGTTTTTAAAAGGAACAGATAGATTAATATAAATTCCCACTAGACCTTTGAGTAACTTGAATTAGCTCTGCCCAATTATATACCAACATTTTAACACTTTCAATGTCTATTTAGCTGACTAAGTTATTAAATATGTCAATTGAAACCGATCTCTAGAAGGTAATTGGAACTAAGGGACCGGGACATGCTCGAGTATCGACATGAAGACCAATCAGAGTTGCAAAATTAATGATTCTGTAGCAGTGACTAGACAGATCATTTGAGCCAATTTGATGGTTCTCTTTGCCTTCCAACGGAGTGCTGATGATCAGACAAGGAGAACGAAAATGGCAAATCAGGTTTAAAATGTCTGCCTTAAGTTATGTTTACAAATACAGACAGCAATTTATCTCTCTGAATTTATTGCCAGAGTTATTCATTTAGATATAAAAGCTACTGTATGCTGACTCCTTTCATATTCACCAAATCAACATGTGTCTATTTACCTGTCTCCATCTGCCCCAGCATAACATTCCACTAAAAATTTTTCACCACCTGAATAACAGGGGCTTTAAAAATGAAAGAAGTCAAAACTTCAGTTTACATTTTAGTTTTTTTTTTTCTGATGCCAAAGGCACTTATATGAAAAATCTGAAACGTGTGGCCAGAACAGCATACAAATAAATAAAAAAATAAAAATGTAAGAGAGTAACAGCTGGTCATATTAGATTGGAGTCTAAAATCTATTACCAGTTGTCAATTTATAAGGGTTGAACAATGCATTACAGGCATTAATACCTGTATATAATGTAAGTCTTATGACAGTGATTTGGGGCAAATTATTATAACAGTCATTGTTTTAATTTTCTCTAATTGGCTTCCTGCAGAAATGCGTAACTTGTTCAAACCTAAAAACACTCCATTCTGATTGTCTATCCTTTTGAGTAATTTGTATTCAGGTTGGTTAATATGTCAATTTATTTTCATCTAGTTTGTCTTCTAAAAGCATTCTGGTGGGAAAGAGCATGGCAGAATAAATAATTTGCTTTTTATGCTTATTACTCCATCTTCATTAGACATGCACCTTCTCAGTCACTGTGGTGTGGGTCATAGATGGGTTTAGTATGGCTACTTAACATGCTATTTAAATGAAACTCAAACACCTAGCAAACAAACACCCCAACCCTCTTCCAAGGACCAGTGTACTACATTGCAATGATGTATAGCTTTCACATAGCACATGCCCTAAAACTCATTGAGCACACACTTTCCTGAACACCATTTACAGTGACGTTCATTTAAACACTCCTGCATTGTTTGTGATAGGAGTATCTGTGTTAGTTTTTGGTCAAGCCACCTATAGTCCATCTAACCTTTCTCACAGTTTCATTTAGCTTAACATGCATGGATTTGTCTTGTCTCAGTCACAAAAGTAAAGGGTAAACAAATGAGAAAAACAAAAGCTCATCGCCATTTTTCTTCCTTTTGTATCAAACTCTGTTAAGCAGATTTGTTTTGTTCTTACACTGCAAAAAATTGACTCAAAAAATAAATAAATAAATAAATAAAATTTCCACAGGCATGAAAAGCTAATTTATATGAGTGCGCAGTGTGATTTTAAATGCATTCAGTTTTGGGAGCAAGACAAATCCGTGCCTGAGCAGGACAATTTTCTTTAAGCGCTAAATAAATCTGTTCAAAAGTACTGTAGATGGAATCTTTATTGGGGCTTAAACTATAGTGCTGTCAACGTTTATGGCAGGAAAGTAATTCCATAGCGAGATTCAAAAAGAAACTTTCATCACCAAAAAGACAATAGGTTCAAACTTGCATTAAAAAAAAAAACATTTTGTGGAAGTCAAAGTCTTCTGTTTTTCAATTACTGGACCTATTTTGTATTTATAACAACAGGGAAGATGATTCTGCTTATCAGATGTCCACCCCTGTTCCAACAAACCACAGTGAACCTTCTCTTAAAGATCAACCTCTTTCTCCCTGTGTGTTAGGCTAAGAATAACTATTAATATATTTTATGATTACTGCAGAACTGTTCTACGGTTCATATTTTTAGACATTGCTGATATACAATGCTCCTGAATCGCTGTATTCTCATGATAGCATCTCCTAAGACCAACCTCATGTTTCTCTTGGGAAAGACAAATCTAGGACAAAGTCTCAACATTTCCAGCCTTCAGTGCTTTAATGAGAGCAGAGTATAGACTTCATTAGTGCTTGAAGTTGCAGAAAATTTGAGAGTGAAAGTTAGCAGACACTCTCTTCCTGTCTTTCTGGTCCTCACCTCGCTTATTCATGCTTTTGTTATGCCTTTATCCCAAGCTCACATCCATTTCTATGAAAACACATTGCACATGATGCATTAATGAAATGAAGGGTATATTATAGCCTCCAATCTCCTTAACATGGTTTCTTTTCACATCTGATAGTTTTATATTATGTCTTACAATGGGTCATTAAGAAGATATTTCCTCCACTATTTCATTTTACTTTTTTTTTTATTACCTTGTACTACAGTTATGCGTCTAATACAAAGTGAGTGTGTATGTCCAAACACAGGACTGAGATGGATATGAAATGATAATTTGCTTAACTATGTAGATCAAAAAATAAATAAATAAATAAATAAATAAATAAATAAATAAATAAATAAATAAATAAATAAATGGATAAATAAATAAATAAATAAAAAAGAGAGAGAAATCTCATTAAGTGAAATAAAAAGCCAAAAAGATTTTGCCCTTTTTAACACATGAAGGTGATCAAGGAAGGAGAGGTGAAGACAGGAAAGAGAGAAACATGACAAAGAAGAAATTGAGCATAGAGAGCAGGAGGATATTGAGAGCAAGAGATTAATGGATGTTCATGTCCATGGACTGGAGGATGGTGCCAGATTAGGCACCTGGGTCTCCTGCCTATGGTGTCACACACACACAACTTATGCAATATCTACCCCTTACCTCAGTAGCCAAAGGATCTAGTGGTTTGTTTCTATTTGCATAATAAATGCAGGGCACCTAAAAACATGACATGACTTATGAGATTGTAAATTAACAGCATATGCATGTTACCACTGAGTGCTGTTTCTGTAAAACTGTTTGCTAGGCAACTAATTGCAGCTCAACACAAGGTCACTGTAGATCATGAGTTTAACTCATAATAAAATTCAAAAGTGAAAGTGTGTAAAATTTGCAATGCACAAAAATTCAGACAAGACAAAAAAAAAAAAGTGGCAAAAATGAAGCATGGGTCTAACTTCCAATCATTAATACTGCTTTTATGTCTGGTCCAGGGCACCTTACATTTACATTTGCTAGTGTTACACAAACTCTTGCCGTACCAAATGTTTGTGTATGCTCTGTAATCCAAAGTTTTATGCTTTGGATTACCCTATGGCCATGTTTAATGTGTTTTGGCCTATTGTCTGCCTTGGATTCAGATAATTTCACTTTCTTAAATAAATCTCTTTGCACAATATTCCAGCTCTGTCTCCATGATAGACGGATTTTTGCCGAAGGATTCAAAAGGATCCTTCAGGATCCACACAGCGTCCACAAAGGAAGGATCCACACAGGCTCATAGTATAAACATATGCTTAGATTATCGCATGTATTCTATTCCCAGTTCCCGAATTGGCCAGATGGTAGGAACTCAAAACAATATACCAGAGCAAACATTTGATTCGAGCATGTATAAATGCATTATCTATAAATATCTTGCACAGGCATTGTGTGTGACATTTGAGTATTAATTTAAGATGTAAAAGCAGTTATAGGTGTGAAAAATTTGAATGCTGAGAGAGAACCAACAAACAGAGTTGTGGCTTCTTCATGACCTGGCCACAAACTCAGGAACACCAATGGGCAGTGAAACAGCTTTTACCACAATGGACAAAAGCCAATTTATATCTGGTTAGAAAGAAATCCGCCCTGATTTCTGAGTGTCAGGATAGGAAGGATTTACTGCACAAACCCAACACACCCCCTATGTGGAAGCCCTATAGTTAGTTGTGGTTGAATTGTGTCTCAGCTTGTGTGTATGTTGCTCACGTTTTCTATCTGAATTGAATGTGTATCGCTTCAGTTCCTTTGTTTGGAGTGTGTTTCCAAGGAAACAGACCTCAGTCAGAATCAACCAGCATACTGATAGATTACACATGCATTCAAACACACTCAACCAAGATGCCATGCTAGAGAATGCAGGAAGTGAAATTTTAGGTTTGAGTCATACTTCACTGGTAACATGTCCAAGTACTGGGCACAATCAGAGAGTTCTGTTCAGAGTGTGTTCACGAGCAACAGTGTCTGGACAGAAATCAGGAAACTGATCGATATATATATATATATATATATATATATATATATATATATATATATATATATATGAGGAATAATACACTATTCTTGTTAGAAGCCAAGTGTATTTTGGGTAGGAGAAAAAAATATATAAAAAAGAAGAATTTCAGTGTAGTCCTGGGCTAGCCAAAGTGTGTAACGCTGAGAGAAACTTTCTGCACTAAGCATCAATATCCCTGTGTGATGGGTCTTTTTTTTTTTTTTTGGATTTTAAGGGTAATTTCCTAATCGGAGAGAGCATCAGACTAGGGAGAGCTTTTTTTTTTGGGTCAAACATTATACAAAGGGAATTATGGTGAGCAGTCACACTTCAGTTACAATTTAACCATTGTACCAAATATTCTTAAAACACATTAGTCTGTGGTAAACATACTCAACCTGGATACTTGCAGCTACAAACCTTCCTACTAACTTTTCCATATGCATTTTTGCCATCCCTCACAAGTAATATAAGTATAAGTACAATGTTTTCTCCAGTACTCGACCTAAAATGCAGGTGTGTGGAAAAAAGCTTCTGCATATAATCCCAAATCTGACTTATTACACGGTGGATGGACTACCCCAGAACTTGGATAAAGATGTACCAGATGCCTTATATCATGACTGGAGCAATCACAATTATCTAATGGAGGTAAGCTGTCCACTTGTGTGGAACGTGTGGACTTAAAGACAGAAGCTGTCCCATAGACAAATCTGTCCATGTTTCCCATAGATTTGTCTGTTCCCAAAAGCAGCAGTTACACTTAATGATGGAGGAGGAGAGCGAGGGTGTAGGGGAGAAAAAAATAATAAGAATTCCTTACCTGTCTGTCCAAGCATTCAAAAACTTTTCAGCCTTAAGACAGCATAAACAGAGTGATGGGAGAGATGTTTCGCCCTTGGATGGACTTTTTCCAGTTGGGCTTTGATGATCTGACCTTTCTAAGGCGGCATACGGACTGAAGGCTGAGAAGGCATCCGGAGAGAGAGAGAGAGAGAGAGAGAGAGAGAGAGAAATAAAAAGTTTGCCCAAATCTGTGCCCTACTTTGTATGATGTGTTCTTCATATAGGAACCTTTGGGCTATGTTTATTTTTCTTCACTTTACTTAAACGTAGCTGTAATTGGACACCCTGTCTAAACTCCCTCTAGTCATGGATGGAAAGTGCAGCTCAAGCATCCTCCTAACTTTAATATTGAGAAGGAAGTTGGATATAAAACCTTTATGCAAGTTAAGATTTTCTCAGTAAATCCTGCAAGTCCACAGAACACCAATAAATATTTATGATTGTCACTTAAACCCTATGCTGAGGTGACTGATAGTTCGGTGACCAGATGTTTGTGTGTGTTGGGAAACACAATGAAGGGGCTCTGCTATCTACAGGTAAGGCTTTTGTTTAAAGGAAAATAAATTGTGATACAGAACCACAGTTACAACCCCCTTGTTAGCCATTTCCCTCATGGTTCCAGGTACTTCTGTCTCAGTAGCTTTTCAAAGTACCATCAATTCTTTTTGGGTGAATTACACTTTTTTCTTTTATAACAATTTCTTCAATGGGTGTGGTTTGCTTTAGCGCTTGCTTTCTACATCCTAAGGAAATTGTTTAAATTTTACTACCCAATTTACCACAACAGAGCAAATTCATCTTGCAAAAATGAATCTGATAAACAGACAGCATTTTAGACTACTTGAGACATGTGTATCAGTGGTGAATAAAGTACCGTAACCTGAACACAGCTGTCCTTGATTAAAAAAACTACACTTTATTTCCTCAAACAAGTTTCCTATGGTCTGAAACATAATGTGACCAATTTTCTCCCCAACAAATGAAATAGTCTTGAACCAATTTGTTGACTGGGTCTCTTAAAAAAATAACAGGCTACAAAAAAAACTCTATTTATTTATATTTATTGCACATACATACACGCGTGTAATACATTAACGCTTAAATAAGCACCAATAACCAATTTCCTACATGAACAACATTGAGAGAACAAGTGAGGAAGAGAAATACTTGGACTACAGTGAGGAGAATGAGAGAAAAACTTATTTCTAAAGCTGAAACATGATCTAACCCTCAGACCTTCATTTCTACAGATACACACTTGATACTGATGTACTGAATTGTGGCTTGTGTATGAATGCATGCAGTTGTTTTGTTGTCCTTCACTGCACTTTGGATAATATCTCTGTTGAGTAACTGATAAGAAAATAGCATGAACCCTCTATGAAATCTTCATTCCTCTTCTCCAGCATGCACTTCCTTCTGATTCTATCTCTGTCTCGCTCAGTCTCGGAGAGAACAGACTGAAGATGCCCAAGGGTGGCTTGAGGTCAGATTCTTCCAACTGTTAGAGGGATTCATATGGGATTGTTTGTTTGATAAAAGCATGTTCCCTTCAGGATAGAGAAGTCTGATACAGCTCTGTGGCACTGCAGGTCACATATGATCTGTCACTCACCGCAAACTCAAGTGTTGTGTTTGTGTGTGTGTGTGTGTGTGTGTGTGTGTGCGTGTGTACCTGAGCCTGTGCATATTTATCTCAGTTGAGACCACTTGAATATGAGGACATTTCCTCAGCAATGAGACTTTGAGTGCCTCTAAATAAAGACTGTCACTCAGTTCTCAGCATGCTGTCTATGATTCCGATTTTTAAAAGCACAGTTTCTTCTACGAAATGACATGCATTTTTAACTTTCAGAAACGTTTTAGAGCCATTTTAATAATTTCTCAAAATGCATTCTGCGACAAACTATTTAGACACCTGACCATCACACCCACATATGGTTCACCCCTAAACTGTTGCCACAAAGTTGGAAGCATGCAATAGTCTAGAACATCCTTGCAAGAAGATCAAACATGTTCCAGCATCACAATGTCCCTGTTTACACTTAGCTACATAGCTTGACAAGATTTGGAGTGGAAGAACTAGAGAGTCCTGTACAGAGCACTGACCTCAACCCCACTGAATGCCTTTGGGATGATCTGGAGCTCTGACTGCACGCCAAGTCTTTTTGCTTGACAACAGTGCCTGCCCTCACTAACCTTATGGCTGAACAAGCAGAAATCCTACAGCCTAAATCCAAAAGCAAGTACAGTGCAGGCTGGTATAGCAACACACTGACAAATCAATCCATGTTAGCGTCAACGTTTTTGATTAGGATGTGAAAACCTATTTTCTGTAGCTTCATTGAACAGCATAACTTTTGAAAAGCAACTCGTCAGCACTTTTGTGATGAATGTCTGCAACAAAAGATACAATAAAAAGAGCTACCTTAATTCTAGTCATTTCATATAATTGAGCTGTATTCTTATGTTAATGACAGAGCCATAGGGACATTGAGCTGCCTGATCATACTCTAAAACCACTAAAATACCACAATGAGTAACCTTTCGTGTGCAAGGATAAATGTCTGCTTCAGATGAACCTTAACCCTTAATTGCACAGTTGTGTATATAAAAAGAGAGAAAAAACATAATACATTTTGTTTTCATGTCACCACCAGCTGCACAAACTCTTTAGATATTAATATATCTGTAGTCAGACATCAAATGACAAATGGCATCTCCGCTACAAAAACAACCACCATGAAACAGAAATGAAGATCTTGCTAATACAAAGATGAACTTTGACTGGCTGTTCTTGGGTTATCAGGAGAGCTGTAAGTCATACACTGTGCCCGCCTACAGTATTTACACCTGCCGATCTTAGTGTCTAGGTCTGTGTGCGTCTTCCTCACAAACATACTGTGATCTGTCCTGACAAAAGCTTCACCTTTATTTTACCTGTCCACACACACACAAAATCACAGAATTTTTACTGTAAAAATTAAAAATATCATTGCAAGGCTTAAACAGAAATAAGTATGGCTTGTTGTATGTAGAAATAAGTATGGCTTGGTCTAAGTTACTTATTCCGGTGCCCAGAAGCTTGAAACATAACCCTCAAATTCACATCACACCATCTCTCTCTCTCTCTTTCATTGACTGGCTAGACATGTAGAACAGATGGAGATAAACAGTATATAGGAGACATTGTGTGATTGGACTATTTTCTTCCATTATACAGACTACTGTATTCTACCTTCTTTTACTATTCTACAGAGAAACTACAGTAAATAAACCTTACTGTGTGAGGATGATGTTAGAGAGTGAATATATGCTCTTTTGGAAGACTTTTTTATTGGTACTTTTACTGCCTACATTTAGTTTCTTGTGCAGAATTCAGCCATCATCAGTTCCAAAAAGTCACATCATCATGCAGCCATCAAATATACGATATAGTGCCTTGTATGATTGATTGTATGATGACTTAGGTCATGTTTTTTTTTTTTATGTATTTCACTGATTTTAAGTGAATCGGTTGTACAACAGGACAATTATCAGCCAAAATATATCTCCAAAATCAAACAGTCTACACAATGTAACAGCAGCAAAAAAAAGCTTTGGTAATATCTGAAAATCTGTGTGTCCATGATGCCCCAGGAATTTCACAATGGATCAAAATTTTCAGACCATGAAGCTTTTCTCACTGTGGCTTAGTGGTTAGCACGTTCGCCTCACACCTCCAGGGTTGGGGGTTCGATTCCCGCTTCCGCCTTGTGTGTGGAGTTTGCAAGTTCTCCCCGTGCCTCGGGGGTTTCCTCCGGGTACTCCGGTTTCCTCCCTGGTACAAAGACATGCATGGTAGGTTGATTGGCATCTCTGGAAAAACTGTCCGTAGTGTGTGATTGCATGAGTGAATGAGAGTGTGTGTGTGTGTGTGCCCTGCGATGGGTTGGCACTCCGTCCAGGGTGTATCCTGCCTTGATGCCCGATGACACCTGAGATAGGCACAGGCTCCCTGTGACCCGAGGTAGTTTGGATAAGCGGTAGAAAATGAGTGAGTGAGTGAAGCTTTTCTGATGCTTTTTCCTCCAATACAGGAATAGATGGACTCCTACATCACAAAGTTGTGATATCTACCAAATGGAGTGTTACTAAAGTAACGCCTTCTACAGTATATCCACTATATAGAGCAAAGCACCAGGTCACTAACAGTCTTCTCCCAATAAAGTAACCAAGTAGTACAACACTCTATATTTATAGTACTATACCCACGGTATAAAACAGTACTTCAGTACAACAGAACTTAGCTACACAACGATACTTAAAAGAATAAAATAAAACAAATGTATACTTAAATGAAATTGAGAAAGGAAGGAATTACTGTATTTATTTAGTCTTTTAAAAAAAAAAAGTTAAAAGAAAATTCACATTCATTTCACTTTTATTAATATTAAACATAAACTCAAGTACTGTATATTTAAAGAAATTACGTGACATGCACTACACTAAAATTGGGCACACGCGTGCACACGCACACAAACACACCAAACAACCCCAACCTGCTGCAAGGCCTGAGCTGTAATGTTCAGTATGTTGTGGCCTTAGAAAAAAAAACAAAACACAAATGGCATCTTCACTCTCAAAGAGTCAAATAAATAAAAATATTCAAATCATCTTTCCGTAGGTTCTTGCAAACGGAACGCTGTCTTCATGGCATGTGACGAACGGTGGCAATCGTCTTCTTCCAAGTTCCAAAGATATTGCAAACTATAATAGATTATGATTTCTATGTAGTGCTTCAAACAGTCTTTCTTCTAGTAACGAAACTGTCTGTAATCAAACGTCCTTTGAGCTACGCAACTCTTGCTCTCACCATCTGCGGAAATCAATTAAACTCAACCAGAGTAAAATTACTGAAAAACAAAAGCAAGCACTTGGACAGAAATAAGGAAACTCAAATAAATTTCTGGGCTAGAAACTAGACCTTTCTTTCTTTCTTTCTTTCCTCTTAACCTCAGATGTACGTCAGTGCACAGAGAACTGTAACGAACTGCAAACTTTTACAGGGATACTCTGACTTTAATTGGACAAAACTCCTCCCACTCTTTCTCTAACCAATTAGCAATGAAGCTTTCCTCTGTAATGGCGTAAATACTAATTGAAACACTTATAATTTACTGAATAAACGTGTTGGTTGAGAGCACATGTTTTACAAGTACACAACCGACAAACTTGAACAGATTCTTCTGGAATATATACAAACAAAACTTTATTGGTATCCCTATACCAGGTTAGGATCTATATACCTTTATTTCTAACCCTAAACAGTTTACAATAAGTATTGACTGTGGGGTTTTCAGAATTTTTCAGATGCAGCAATGGCTGTGTTTAATGAATCATATTTTAATATCTTCACTTCCAATTAATTAACAAGCACATATAAGATGGTTGTCCAAACTTGCATGTTATGACTGCAGGTTTTCTCCACCATTGCTTTGCATACTTTTACATAATTACAATTACAGCATTTGACAAATTGCTTTTATCTTATTTTTAACTGAGAGTTAAGGGCCTTGCTCAAGGGTCTAGCAGTGGCAGTTTGATTGTTCTAGGAATCGGACTCATGACCTTACAATCAGCAGTCCAACAACTTAACAACTGAGCTACCATAATAAGTTACTGTGACATCTGTGTACATTTACAAAAAGTGTCTCCACAAAGCTGGACTTTATGGGAAAATTGTGAGGCATATAATAATCTGTTCTCTTTTCTGATAAGACTAAAATTTTATTTATCATTTAGCATGGTAGTGGATGCATCATATTTGCAGATGCTTTTCTTTCTTTCCCTTTCTATCCCTTTCAACAGGAAATTGGTCAGGGTCAAAGAAAAGATGGATAGAAACCAAATATGAAAATCCATGTGACTGGTGCAAAGGTTCAAATTTCAACAAGGAACTGAATGTGTTTATATGACAGTAAAAGCCCAGACCTCAATCTGTATGACAGTCTGTGGAAATATTTCAATAGTCTCTACACAGTCGAACAGAACCTGAGCAATTTTGACAAGAAATATGGACAAAATATTTTATTATGCGGAACTGCAAAGCAAATAGTGACATCATAATAGACTTGCAGCTCTAAAAGGTAGTTCTAGCAAGTAGTAACTGGCAGGTGACTGCTTCCACAACCAGCAAATGTCCAAGCATTTAGATAAAACTACTGCTCTTTACAAATATGATGAGATCATTAAGAAAAATATACTGTTTATTTATATCCCTGTCCTTGGTCTGATTTCTGTAAACTATTTTAACAGGAGGCAAATGAACATGCACAAAGAAACTGGTAGGCGTATAATATATTTCATTCACTGACCGGAGGCTATTTCTTTCTTTCTTTCTTTTTGTTTCGAGAAGAGCAAATGCAAATAGCTCTAGCTGAGAGATTTCAAACAGATATGCAATAGACCTGCGAACAGTGGTGTCTCAAGTCATGAACATACGGTTAAACTGAATATTTATTGGCTGCCGAAGTGTGTTGGTTTCAGAACACAATGATTATAGAACAATACAAAAGAGAGCAAAAGAGAGAGGGCAAGAGTGGAAGGAAGTGAGCAAGATGGATAAATAAAAATGAAATAAATTGAGAGAACAAACCAGTGAATCATGACGCATCTACCTGAGATAAACTAGGCCTGGACTGCAGGCTCACTGCTGAGAGTCACACAGCATCATAGGTAAAAATTCAATATTTTTAAACACACCAGACTTTCAGACCTGAGTTGGAAAATAATTTGAAACCAAACAGTCCCTTAGGATTCAGTCCATAGGAAAGTTTTACATCGTTCTCTTAATTTCCTTTTCTCTCCCTCATACATAAATACACATTTATTCAATATAGTTAACATTAAAATATCTTCAAAGCACCTCAAAATATCTGCTCTAAATGAATAAAACAGTACTGTGGTCTATTTTCCCACAGGCCTCGGCTGAAAACTGGAAGGCACACAATTCATTATTCATTATAATAATGACAAAAAAACAATGGCAGCTTTACAAGAAGCACTTGTTTTCCTTAAGCGCTGAGCAGTAAATCACAGTTTTGTGTTTTTGCTCTGTTTCCTGGATTTACTTTAAAGAGAGAAGATGCAGTGCTGGTCATTTCTGTCTACACTAGACTCAACATTAAAAGTGCTGGTCCACAATAGCAGCCATTATTTCTATCACAAAATGTGTTTTTGTGCATGAAGAATAGGGGAAACTACTAGAACCACCTGAAAAATAAACACTTCGCTCTTTAGATTTTTCTTGCACAGTGCCATACAGTTTCAGCTCTCAGAAAATGCATAGCACAATGGAAGAAGATGTGACCCTCAAAACTATACGTAGATATAATGTCTAGTTGAAGCATTAGTAGTTGTTCTACTTTTTTACCCTTTAGAGGTCTTGTATTTGTTGTTGTGTATGATTGGGTTGGATGGTTCAGCGTGTGAATTGAATGAGCACTGCTGGGAAGAAATTTACCCCATACTTACACCACACTTCAGTCCTTCAAGAGAAACACACTCGTACAAGCAGCAGGGGTGTGTTTATTTTCCCTGTGTTTCTGTTTGCTTCTGATGAAAGTTCACAGCAGCATATTGAATCCAGCAGACAGAGACCAGGTCAAGTGTGGAAGTGGATGGCAGGGTGTGTTTGTGTGTGAACAGACGATATGGACAAGTGTATTTGCTGACACTGAGACCAAAATTGAAACTAACAAGCAGTCTGTCGAGCAGTTTATCATGCAAGGCAATATGGAGAAAATGTTAGGAGTTGGTATAATTATTATAGACAGTAGGATATTGTTTGGTTTAGTACCAAATACAATAAAAATCACAGTATTGATAAAATTGGTTGCATATTTTGTGTGATCAGGTTTCCACATAATGAACACAAGAAGCAGGTACAGGTACTGTATGGATGGTAGTGAACCACTAGACCACTAGAATAAATGAGACTAAAGATTTTTTTTTTTTTATCAGATTCCTTCTATGTTTTGTCACTTGGTTCTAAGGTGCGGCTCATGATCACCTCTTTTCTAAATAGACTTAGGGATTACTAAAACAATCTGGGATTAAAAGATATTTTTGGCCAGAAAAGATCTCTCTGTTCTTTTTGTCAGACATGTCAGTAGGTGGATGAAACCAATGCTTCATTGCACTATATTCCTGTGATGGGAGAACCATTTGTAAAGGTGTTAGTGGACTATGTGGGATGAAGGTATTCTTTTTTTTTATTTTTATTATTTTTTTTTTTTGCTGCTTGTGAAACAGTCCAAAAATCTTTAGTCCAGCTGAACTAGTTTTAGATTTCTTTAAGAGGTCTATTACAGGTTTTAAAAGAGAATTTAATTTTCAGAGTCAGGGTCACATAAAAATGTCTTAGACTACTGTCACTTACTGTGTGTTTTGTGAACTTTGGCATTGAGAATGTGAGTTTGCAGGAAAAATGCTGTATATATCCCTAGACAAGGTGAAGCAGAGTCTTGTGAGTTTATCTCTTATGTGCCATTGGGTCTACCCGATGTTTTTAGGTCTGTCCATCATAAAAGACAATGCAATACTGATCCAAAACCAGAATTGTTTCTTGGTGATTTGATTGTACATTCCTATGATTGGTGCAGTCATGTTTGGTTCCTTAGAGCTGTATATAATAATCCAGGTCAGACTTATTTGATGCTGATTTGATACTTAAATTTCCTCTGCTTCATAGAGAGAACCTCAAAATCTCTCTGTTTCATTTCCTCTGTTTCATAGATACACAAGCTGATTTTTCTGTGGTGCCTTTTGGTAGACTTATTGCCTTAGCCATCACACTCTTGGTGTTATATTTAAATCCAAGGTGTCTCGTGATTTGTGTACAAGCTAAGAAACGGAATAAAAATAAAAAAAATCTTTTTTTTTCTATACATTTAGATACTACCATCATTTTTTGTGACAGCATGCATAAACACTGAATCACACACTTGGCCATCTGATAAGCTGCTGTCATTATTACAGTACTTACTACTGTTTACTGAGGCTCATTATAGCAATTTGTTATCTTTTCGGATAACATCTATCATTCAGCCATCTCACACGTCTCTGTCCTCTGCGATCCAATTCAATATGACATTTTAGAACAATTAGCAAATGCGAAAGCCTAATTTACAAATTCTTTCTATTTCCTCTCATTTAGGCATACTACACTTTCAACTTATACACACATTCAATAATTCATTAGCTCTGCTGCCATTTTTATGTACGCCAAATATTGTTGGCTCATTTTTCATCAAATTACTTTGCAGATGTAAAACAGCAGACTGTTTCCCAGCTGATGCTCTGCAGCAATATTTTATTTCAGAATAACGTCAATATAGTTAAAGATGTACATCAGACTCTTCATGAGAACTGAAGATTGTACTGCTTTCTGTGCCAATGTGGTAGTGTGTATAACTAACACACATTTAGAGTCAGTTTAAAGAGAACGGGTGTGTGGAAGAATAAATTAAATATTAAAAGATATGCCACATAATAAAATACCCTCGACTGTAGCTAAGAAGTAACGCTTGTATTTTTACTCAAGTTTAATTACCCAGATAATGGTAGGAGTTCAACAAGGACAAAGAAGCAGAGATCTGAAATCCTTCAAAGTATTGATCATATTACAGACATTTATTTATTTACTCATTCTCATACAGCACAAATGCTACAGAATTCCTGAACCTGAACAGAAGTGAGGCCTTTCTGGTTCTCCACTGAACCTCCTCTGGAATCCCAGTGGCCCCTGAGGTAAGGTATTAATACTGTACATAAATGTTTTTAGAGTGAATCTACATCTGGGGATTATGCATTTGTATCCCACTGTTACGGTGCAGGACAAAGGCGAGTGAGGATCCAAATGCAGTTTAGAGTTTAATAGTCCAAAACACAAGAAACAGATGAACAGACAGGCAGACAGAACAAGGCAGCAAACAGGGCTAACAGGACACAGGAACAGGCACACCAACATCCAACATCAGACAACGACCAACACCAGGGAAGTGAACAAACAGAGTATATATAGCTGACAGGAACCAATGACAAAGCAGAGACAATCAAAGACAAAGACAACACACCTGAGGAGATGAATGAGTACAATTAATGTCCATGGAAACCAAATAGTGGGCGGAGCAAACAATTAGCCACAGGGAAAGACAGCAGACAGAAACAGGACAGAAACACAGACAGACTCATTACAGAGCCCCCCCCCTAGGAGTGGATTCCAGACACTCCAACGCAGAACCGGGGGGCGGCGGAGCGGAGGCGGAACAGGGGGCGGGAAGGCGGGCCAGGTCCATGTGGCGGTAGAGGGCAGGGCAGAGCCGGCGAAGCTGGAGGCCAGGGCGGAGCCGGCGAAGCAGGAGGCCAGGGCGGAGCCGGCGAAGCAGGAGGCCAGGGCGGAGCCGGCGAAGCAGGAGGCCAGGGCGGAGCCGGCGAAGCAGGAGGCCAGGGCGGAGCCGGCGAAGCAGGAGGCCAGGGCGGAGCCGGCGAAGCAGGAGGCCAGGGCGGAGCCGGCAGAGCAGGAGGCCAGGGCGGAGCCGGCAGAGCAGGAGGCCAGGGCGGAGCCGGCAGAGCAGGGTCAGTGACCAGAGCAGGACCGGAGACCAGGGTGGCGCCGCAGGCAGAGTCAGCGACCAGAGCAGGACCGGAGGCCAGGGTGGCGCCGCAGGCAGAGTCAGCGACCAGAGCAGGACCGGAGGCCAGGGTGGCGCCGCAGGCAGAGTCAGCGACCAGAGCAGGACCGGAGGCCAGGGTGGCGCCGCAGGCAGAGTCAGCGACCAGAGCAGGACCGGAGGCCAGGGTGGCGCCGCAGGCAGAGTCAGCGACCAGAGCAGGACCGGAGGCCAGGGTGGCGCCGCAGGCAGAGTCAGCGACCAGAGCAGGACCGGAGACCAGGGTGGCGCCGCAGGCAGAGCCAGTGACCAGAGCAGGACCGGAGGCCAGGGTGGCGCCGCAGGCAGAGCCAGCGACCAGAGCAGGACCCGAGGCCAGGGTGGCGCCGCAGGCAGAGTCAGCGACCAGAGCAGGACCGGAGGCCAGGGTGGCGCCGCAGGCAGAGTCAGCGACCAGAGCAGGACCGGAGGCCAGGGTGGCGCCGCAGGCAGAGCCAGCGACCAGAGCAGGACCGGAGGCCAGGGTGGCGCTGCAGGTCGGGCCAGAGACCATAACGGCGTTGGCGGCCAGGGTGGTGCTGGAGGCGCTTTGAACCTGTAAAGATGGACAGGAAAGGGAGAGACTGACAGAGACAGGGAGACAAAGCTGGGGACCACTTGTTCCGTCGACCCGGTCGGTTCGGCTGGTTCTGTCGACCTGGTAGACCCGGCTGGTTCTGTTGACCCGGTCGGTTCCATTGACCCGGTCGGTCCGGCTGGCTCGGTTGACCCAGTCGGTCCCATCGACCCGGTCGGTTCGGCTGGTTCTGTCGACCTGGTTGGTTCCGTCGACCCGGTCGGCCCGGTCGGATCCCGTATTTCAGCGGGTTCAGCAGGTTCGGGCGTTTCAGCAGGTTCGGGCGCTTCGGCGGGTTCGGGCGCTTCGGCGGGTTCGGGCGCTTCGGCGGGTTCGGGCGCTTCGGCGGGTTCATGTGCTTCAGCGGGTTCAAGTGCTTCAGCAGGTTCGGGCGTTTCAGCAGGTTCAGGCGTTTCAGCAGGTTCGGGAACCTCAACAGGTTCATGTGCTTCAGCAAGCTCGGGCGTTTCAGCAGGTTCGGGCGTTTCGGCGGGTTCGGGCGCTTTGGCGGGTTCATGTGCTTCAGCGGGTTCAAGTGCTTCAGCGGGTTCGGGCGTTTCAGCAGGATCAGGCGTTTCAGCAGGTTCGGGAACCTCAACAGGTTCATGTGCTTCAGCAAGCTCGGGCGTTTCAGGTGCCTTCGGTGCTCCAGCCGGTGCCGTAGGGATGCCGGCCGCCCGGACCGACGCCATCGGGGTGTCCGCCAGCTTGGCGATCAGCCGGTTCCCCCGGGCCTCGCCTGAGCTTTCCGGTCTGGCACCCATGTGGACGGGTTCGGTCACTGGTGTGCACAGGTCTGGGTCGGACCGAGGTACTGTAGGGGCCTCGGGCGTCCGTGGCTGGACTGGTTCCGCAGCCCACGGACCCCGATGCCTACTGCCCCCCCCCAAAAAATATTTAGGGCCGGTGTCCGACTCTGTCCTGTGCACGGTTAGGGAGGACCCGCCCAGGAGCAACGCTACGTTGGCCAGGTCCGTGAAAGGCCCTACCTCTTGGCCCAATGGCACTAGGTAGCGCAGCCCGTCCTCCAGACCATGCCGAAAGATGTCCTTCAGCTCCTTCTCGCCGAAGTCCACCCGATTACATAGGTCTAAAAACACCTCAACATATTCCTCGATTGGGGAATTGTCTTGAAAAACACAAAACAAAATTTCTGCTGGATCCATGAGGTTGGTCGTTCTGTTACGGTGCAGGACAAAGGCGAGTGAGGATCCAAATGCAGTTTAGAGTTTAATAGTCCAAAACACAAGAAACAGATGAACAGACAGGCAGACAGAACAAGGCAGCAAACAGGGCTAACAGGACACAGGAACAGGCACACCAACATCCAACATCAGACAACGACCAACACCAGGGAAGTGAACAAACAGAGTATATATAGCTGACAGGAACCAATGACAAAGCAGAGACAATCAAAGACAAAGACAACACACCTGAGGAGATGAATGAGTACAATTAATGTCCATGGAAACCAAATAGTGGGCGGAGCAAACAATTAGCCACAGGGAAAGACAGCAGACAGAAACAGGACAGAAACACAGACAGACTCATTACACCCACTAACATTACATTCAAACAATGTTTGTGTATTTAAAGTCAATTCAGTTTAACTTTATTTATATAGTACTGCTAACAACGGACATTGTCTCAAAGCAGCTTTACAGAACATAAGAAATGTAGTACAGAAAGTTTATTATACAAAGATTTATATTGTACAAAAGTTCACGGTTAGTATTAGATTTATATTTATGTGTTTGTATTTATCCCTAATGAACAAGTCTAAAGTGACTGAGGTGACTGTGGTGAGGAACACCACCCTTACAAGGAAGAGGAAGAAACCTTGAGAGGAACCAGACTCAAAAGTGAACCTCATCCTCATTTGGTGACACTGGAGTTTGTGATTATATACTGTTATAAACACCAGAGAGTGTTATTATGATTAATGTCCTTTCTACAGCCATTATAGGTAATGAAAAATGTACTTGTATTCATGTCCCATGTTCATGACCTGACATATTATTGTTGTGTAACACAATTATTGTTGTGTAATAGATAGATAGATAGATAGATAGATAGATAGATAGATAGATAGATAGATAGATAGATAGATAGATAGAACTTTACTGTCATTGCATAGTACAGGTACATAGCAACTAAATGTCATTTAGCATCTACCAGAAGTGCAAATAGTAGAAACAAGTGCAGATAAATATGTCAGTGTACGACAATAAATAAAGTTATGGCAGGCCGTATTTGCAAAAGAATAGTATGAGCAAAATAGGAACATGTACCAGCTGAATAGACAAAGTACAATATATCTAAAAAGTATAATTATGTATTATGCAAAAGTGTGCATTATGTGCATTGTATGTACAAGAGGAACCAAGAAATATACAATGTATGTACGGATAATATAGAAAACTTGATGAAACTTGAATTTACAGTTATATACAATTATAATTGGTAGAAAATGCTGTAACAGAATGTAAAAAAAAGTGGAGCGAAATGCTATGTGATTACAGACAGTGAAGTATTAGACAGACATCAAGCGGTGTAGTTCAGTAAGTTTATGGTTGTGATATATGAAATTAATATACATTTTAAACTGTTACACAATTGTATACTTTAAAACTAATGAATTAATACATAAATAAAGGTTTAGAATGACCTAAATGCTGTTTTTACTAATTCTTTAAAAAATAAAAATATTATCAATAATCCTAGTGTCTGAGGAAACTTTGTTGTCTGATGTCTGTGACACAAACATGCTGAAAAAGAGAACAGAAAAAAATAATAAAACCAAATATGAGGCAAATATACAGACTACGAAGGAGAGTACTGTACAAACAGCAATACATGAGAGCCTGACCCTGAGGTGCTTACAATCTAGACTTATATTATTTGTTAGACTGTATATTTATAATCACACCCTCCAGTGTCACCCATATGAGGATGGGCTCCCTTTTCAGTCTGGTTCCTCTCAAGGTTTCTTCCTTTAAGGGAGTTTTTCCTTGCCACTGCTGCCTGAGTCACCTCAGACTTGCTCATTGGGGATAAACACCTACACATTGTGAACTAAATATATCTTATTAGTCTTGATATTTTTAATATTAGTCTTAATATTAATATTAGTATTATTAATATTAGACTAATATTAGTCTTGAATTTTGTACTTTTTATGTTCTGTCAAGCTGATTTGAGACAATGTCAATTGTAAAAAGTGCTATACAAATAAACTTGAATTGAATTGAATTGAACTCATATAAGGGTGTTAACTCAGTGCAAGATGAGACACAGGTGATATTGAGTAGGGTGTGGAGTGCTAAAGCTGATGTAGTTCAGGGATCTTAAGTGCTCTCCATGACATGTCATTTGTCTGAGAAAGGATTAACAAATTTTTGAACATATAAATGCAGGTTTTCTTAGATTCAAGGGTGCAAAGTTTAAACAAAATATTTAAGTGTTACAAGGATGAATGAGACTCATTAAGCTCCTCTCTGGTGTTACAGTGGCATGTTCGTGTTTCCATCCGCTGTCAGTTATAGAGGTGAGTGTCGTGTAAGGCCCGTTGTCCTCACTAAAGCAGAACTAATTAATGCTGCTAATCAGCAGAGAATGTGGTGATGTTCAGGGCCGGCACGCTGATCACATGCACATTTCGCTGGAATTGCCAAGGTTGTTCGATTTCCTATGTGAGCATTTAGCCAATTCACATTTGTGCACTTTCGATTTTCTACAAAAGTGTGACACGTTTGATAAGAGCCCCATTATCAACACTGACATTACGAACCATTAAACTGTGATAATCCACAATCTCCATCGCTTTCTCACACACGCCACACACACACACACACACACACACACACACACACACACACACACACACACACACAGTGTCTTCTTTCAGCTGTTTCTCACAACTCATTACAATCATACTCTATGATTAGATTTTCTGCTTACTCATTTTCCCAATAAGATAAAAAAAATCCTCTTTCTATGAGGATGAACAGAAAGCAAATCATTGCTAATGTGTGACTGATAATCATAAAAACAAACACGTTGCTGTGATGTATTTTTTTTTTTGCAATCCCACTGATGTATTATTATTTTTGAAGTCATTGTTACAGAAGCATCACTCAGTCACAGACCAAATCACCTCATGTTGATAGTGAAGTGATTCTCCTCTCTCTCTCTGTCTCTCTCTCTCTCTCTCTCTCTCTCTCTCTCTCTCTCTTACTGGTTGCTGCGTGACTGTAATAAAAGCATACATGCCACATTAATCATTTAACCGCCCCCTTGAGTCACCAGCAGGCTGTTTTAGCCACGAGCTTTCCATTTGGACAAGATTCTCTTGCGAATGCTGATTAAAGTGTGTTGTTTACTCTTTTCTCGTCCCTATTTTATGGTAATGTGCAGCTTTTAAGTGAACAAGCGATGAGTGAGATGAGAGAGTGAAAGAGAAGCTGGCAAGGCAGCTTTATTGTTTAAGTGTTTGTTCAATGACACACGGTTTTCTCCCTGGAAAACATTTTGTTGTCTGTTTTTCACTTTTCTGTTCATAGTGGTGCAGATTACACACCGCAATACTGGACATGTTTGTATATTACGGGGTTGTCAGGATTCAAGCACTGAACAAAAGATTTATTTATTTATTCTTTTAATTTGGGGAAAAAGATTCATCCGTTGGTTTCAGGTCATTACAGTTCATCACATATCATTTCAAATGATATGACGTGACGTGACGTGACATGACATATGGCTAAGTACGGTGAATTTTTTCTTTGCATTTTACCCATCCAAAGTGCACACACACAGCAGTGAACACACACACACAACGTGAACACACACCCGGAGCAGTGGGCAGTCATTTATGCTGCGGCGCCCGGGGAGCAGTTGGGGGGGTTCGGTGCCTTGCTCAAGGGCACCTCAGTCGTGGCCGGCCCAAGACTCGAACCCACAACCTTAGGGTTACGAGTCAGACTCTCTAACCATTAGGCCATGACTGCCCCACGACTGATTTAGTTATTGTCATTTATTTTTCATTGTAAAGAAGGTTTTTGACAAACATCGTCATTTTTTTTTTTTTTTTTTGTCAACGATATGAACACTGACACAGATGTGTCTCAAGCTTCATTTCTAGGATTCCCAGTAAAGGCCCCGGTTCCGTGATGACACTTATTAGGATAAATCTCTCTTACTGGAAGTTAGTGAGTGAGCCCCCAGGTGGTCCAGCGGCAGGATCCCACGTTCTCACTGCTGAAGACCAGGTTTGATTTTCGGGTGATAAAAATAGGAGGGTTGCGTCAAGAAGGGCATCTGGCGTAAACCATGTGACAAATCTAATATGCGGACCATGTGATCTGCTGCGGTGACCCCTACCAGGGAGCAGCTGAAGTTAGAGTTAGTGAGTGAGGTTGTTGAGTTGGACCAGGCAAAACACATACAAGATACAATTTAGAGCAAGTTCGTATGAATAATGTATGGGTTAAAAAATGTCAGAGGATTGCAGCTGTAAATTCATCCACAGAATACTTACTACACAATAATGCCATTACATTATGTATTTATATTTTTATTATATAAGCCTTTATTTTGTCACATATACATTACAGCACAGTGAACATCTTTTTTACCATATACCAACTTTGGAGGTTGGGGTGAGGGTCGGCCCTGATAGAGCAGTGAGGGTTAAGAGCCTTGCTCATGGGCCCAACAGCAGCAGCTTATCAGTGCTGGGGTTTGAACCCTGAGCCGCCGAACAACAAGCCAGATCCTTGAACCACCACAGCCCCATATTTGTAGAACTCTTTTAGCAATGCACATTTGTTGTCACAAAGCAGCTTCACAGGAATATAAAAAGTAAAAATTTGAATTTATATTTATTCCTAATGAGCAAGAACTGTGGTAAGGAAAATCTCCTGATGATATGTATAAGAACTCATGAGAGGATACAGACTCAAAAAGGAAACCCATCGTCATCTGGGTGACACCAGAGAATGCAATTATAAACCATTTCCCCTCTATAACTGCACACAATCTAGTGCAATTATGCAACCAGGAGACATTATCAGGACAAGATGAGCTGCTAAAGTGTCCCAGCCAATCATAACACAAGCTTAGACCTGAGAAGGCAAAAGGTTAAAAAGGCAAGTTGGCAACTAATGACTACATGCAACAAAAATGAGCAGAAAGTTTTTACAAACTCAAATAGGGGCTGGTGAATTCAGCAGAGCGTTAGACCTTTACCACAATTCCCCTGTCAGGGAAGAAAAAAAATCTCAGCTGAAGTGCTAAAGTTAATACAAATATTCCCACATAGGTTACACACTGTGTGAGTGTGTGTGTGTGTGTGTGTGTGTGTGTATCTGCTTCTTACCACACATTGCAGACTACCAAATAGCACAACATAAATTAATAGTATGCTCAAGCAGACGAAAGAGACGAGATGTCTTGTGTATCATCTTGTAGTAGTTAGATTATTAAAAATTTCATTATTAAAAATCATGTGCCTGGATTAAAAGCAGAAAAAAAAATTATCAGTATAAGATTCAATAACAATTGTTATAAGAAACATACAATTTATTAGGTCATGTTGTTTTCACCGAAAGCTATCACATACTAATAGTGAAAGAATATAGAAATATATAAATAATAATGTCAACATATATATATTACTTATAATATATTATCTTCAATATATTTATATAATTATATTTGTCTTTACATAAAATCAGAATAAAATGACAAAATTTACAAGTTAAATTTATATGTATCCATAACAAGCAAGCAGAGGAAATGGTGACGATGAAAAACTCCCTGAGACGATATGAGGAAGAAACCATGAGAGGAAACCCGTCTTCATCTGGGTGACACTGAAGATTGTAATAATAAATCATTTTCTTTTTCTCTCTGTATTAGTAAAGTGGACTGTAATAATTTGCGTAATAATTTCATTGTTTATTTAAAGAGAACTACACCAGGTTACGTATGTAACCCAGTTCCCTGAGACGGGAACGAGACGCTGCGTCAGTGCTTCCCATAGCGTCAGCACTGACGCAGCGTCGAGTTCCCTCGAAAGGGTACTGCCTTTAAAAAAGATGACTTTTTGGTGCACAGGACAGTTTACATATAGCTCAACTCAAGGATGGGGCTGTTTAAAAGTTTGAACTAAATGGTTCTTTTTTTACAAATTAAGCATAAAGCTCTAGCATGGCGCTTCATCTAAGATGTCTTGCATTTTAAAGGTTACATTAAAAATCTGATTTTCCTACATATTGATATCTGATGAATCAAGTTGGGTACGTGAGCAGGATCAGGTATTTATTTTGTTAGGTATTAAGCAATATATGTCCTTTTCAGCATTTCAGTAGAACAGTTAGCAAAACATAGCAAAATGGCCAGTAAAAAAAAAAAACTTTAGCAAGCTTGACATTATTGATGAAATTGATCAGAGAAGCAAAAAAAAAAAAAAAAAAAGACACGAAGATCAGCTAGCTAGGCAGCAGTACACATTGCCTTGAGACTTACCAGGTCCTGCATGATATTAGGTAGATCTCATCTTCCAGTAGATTATAAAAAAATAGTTCAAAAACTTGTGAGAAGAACTTTGATCTGTTATGGATTTCCAAGTCAAATCATTGGTCCTGAAGATCATGAGATTTAAAATGGCATCAATGAGGGACTCCCACAACAGGATAATAACTTAATCCATATCCTCACAAAGATGCTGACATTTAGTTGCAGGCTTCGAATGAAGAGAATCGATGTTTTTGGAAGTCATGAGATATTGACTTGAAAACAGCTCTGAACATTTGCATAGTGAGAGTGTGAACTGTCATTTTACTGCCACTTGCTGTGAGCTTCTTCTAAATGTTTTGGCCACACGGGCAGGGTTTAGTAACGTATTGTGATGGGGATTTCATTCTTAATTTGAATTTTATTTCTAGCTCAGTTTGTTTTATACCACAATTAAGGATACCTCCATGTGAGAACTACTGCAGATCGCATGTACGATGTGAAATATGTCATAGAAGAAGAAAGTTTGAAATTTTGGTAGATGTGGTATGTATGAAACAACAACAACAACAACAACAACAATAACAAAAATAAGAACAAAACACAGAACTGACCTATGCTGCATTCTTGTCTCATTTAATGCAACAGATCTCACAAAAAATGTTTTTAAAGAGTGTATTATTGACAAGTGAAAAGTAAAATATGTTAAATATTTACATAAATTTCAACTTGCTGCTTTTTGCTTTAATGACAGTGTACATTCAAATTGTATGCAGTCTCGACTAAACAAGAAACGTATGATCCATTTTAGATCAAATCCACCAGTGTCTCATCTAAACACAATCATTAATAGAAGAGATTAGACATGAGGAAAAGCCGACCTTTTGTACAGAGCAGTCAACATGGTCACTATCATTCAGGTGCTTACGTTTAAATAGGAACCAGGAAAAACACAGAGTCTATCATATTAAATATTCAACATATTAAACATGTACCTTCATTGTTTCAAATATTTAAAAATTCTAAGCTGATTTTTAGTGCATTTGCAGATTTTTAGAACTCACTGTAAATTTCTTAATCTATATTTTGTGTTCAAATTCTTAGTAATTATTTATCTTTCAGTAGTTTAGACTTATAGTTTGTTAAAACTTTACTGAAAAACCCAAAAATGCCTGTCAGGCAGAAAAAGTAATGATCTAGCGCATAGCTTTAATATGTATGAATATCTTAAATTTTCGTAAGAATACTTTTGAGTCAGTCTTGTGTGGACAATGAGGCACTTTGCAAGTCAATAGAAATTTGAGTCCCACATCCATGTCTGTGAAAATGCCCAACTATTTTATAGTAATTTATTCTGCAGGGTGATTGACTGGCAACTCCAGTGCTCCAGCAGCAGACACCATCTTGGCAGCAGAGAGACAGGCTGTTAGAGTGAACACTAAATTAGTATCTCAGACTCACTCCTGATAGATAATTGGTGAAATGTTGGCTGTTCCTGATACGATGATGGAGAAGACTCTGGCCTACCGTTTGCCCTTTTAATTTATTTTCCTGTGATTGTTTTCAGGCCCTGACCCAGTGACACAGACAGTGAGTGGAACTGAACCATAGAACATACAGCTGTGAGGGAACAAACACTGCCTGCTGATCCACAGCATGTCTTCATGACAATACATTTCATTTCTCTATGTTTTTCTCAGTGTGAATCTATATGAACATATTGGGTTGTCAGACATGCTTTAAAATACAATAAAGTACTACTTCTGAACTGGTAAAAGCTGGTTAAATGTTTATAATATGTTCATTTTAAACATTTTACCTCAGGATTGGCAGGGATCCAGAGTGGGAACAAGGTGGGAATATGCCCTTTATGGCCATCACAACACAAGCACACACACACACACACACACACACACACACACACACACACATTCCCTTACTCTTTCACATTTATTGTAGTCTTTTTGCAAGGTCGGAAGGAAGCAGGTAACCCAGAGGAACATTAACAGAACAAATTTTAAACCATAAAACAATGAACAGCAATCTCAAAACTGAGAGAGAGAGAGAGAGAGAGATAGAGAGCTAAACGTGATTAGAGAATAAGGTGAACATGCTAATTAGCAAAGCTGAAAGATCTAAGGCATCTGTCACTTAAAATAATTAATGCCATTGGTCATTGTTTATTTGAAGCACAGGTTCAGGCATTGCAGTCGGTCTGATATCTGGTGAAATACACAGTAGGATGTTATACTGTACGTATGGTTTATGTACTGTATGTACTATATATAGTATATGGTTCGGCTTGTCGTTACATTGCATGGGTGGTGTAGCGGATGGATGAAACCTTTAATTGAGAGTTCACCTTCAGGATATCACTTTAACTCACTCGAAATACACACACTGGAAAAAAAATTCTCACTGCCAGACCAGATGTGAACTCTATAAGCAGTAGTAACACTTCTACTCACAATCAAATTTAAACTGAGCAAATGATGTTGAACAGAAAGCGAGTGAAGTTGATGTAAAGAGGTGGAAGATTTTAGAGCCTCTGTAAAGTGTATGCTCAAGTCTGATTCCCTCAGTTAGAGCTGCCAAGGTTGGCTTTCAGTGTGTGACCATCCTAAAAACACACCTGTCTCTCAGACCAGTGAAGGATGGAATGAGCACTCATCAGTTCAGTGGTCCGCTACACACCCTCTATGTGTGTGTGTAAGTGTGTGCACGCACATAGGTGTGCACATCCTTGTCCCCACAAGGACAGGAATATCTGATGCTTTTGACCTTGTAGGAAAATTTGGCTGGTCCCCACAAGGAACAATTCAATTTGTTTGAAAAAAAAAAAAAAAAAAAAAAAAGCTTTGGTTTAAAAAAAAAAAAGAAAGAACAGAAAAGAAAAACAAAGAAAACCAAACCAAAAGATGTAAAAGATTTTCTTTAATAACTGAGATTAATGGTATGGTTTAGATACAGCATAGCTTTAATTAGAATTAATAATTACACCAATGGAAGTTCTTCACAAGGATAGTATAACAGAGGAGTATAAGCAGCTTTGGCTCTGCTTCACTCATACTGATCATGGGGTTTCTGGGGAAAGAATATAGCAGAGAGAGAGAGAAAGATGAATTATGAATTAAAGGCATTAAGGGCTGTAGAGTGTTAGTGCAAATATGTTATCCAAGCTTATAGACGTGCCATATTTGATAATTCCTATCCAGTTCAAGGCTGACCACTGATAAAAAGGATCAAATTGGATAAGTGCAAACCATTACTGATTTCTCTCTCTCTCACACAGCAGCTCTAATCCATAAATCTAATTCCATCCCCAATTCAAATCCAAACAGTAAACCAAACCCCAACTATTAAATCCTAAAATGCTAAAATACTAATTGCTTTATGATACTGTAGGTGCTTCTGCTACTATTTGTAGTATTCATGATTGTTTTATTCATTTATTCATTCATGTTCAGGAAGCCTTTTTTCCTGGTCAGGGTTGAGGCAGATATTGAGCTTAGACACACTGGGCAAAAACACCGAATGGGAATAGAATCTAGATGGCACACCAGTACATCTCAGACCACCCCCCCACACACACACACACACAGACACACACACACACACACGCACGCTTAGACATTCTGTGGTATCATAAACAGGACAGATGCTACAGAATAAAATAGTCACCTCACACTTCAGTAGTCACCAGACCACAGACCACAGCTTGTGCTTTCTCTAGCGCACTGTTCAGCTCAGTAGCTAGTAAAAAAAAAAAATGCAATATTTATAATGCACATAACCTACAGGCAACCATGCACTTCTTCATGGATAATATGTCCTCGTCTCTTGTCGCTTGTACTCTTGTGATTTCTGTTAAATAAGACTCATAAACCTTTAATATTTAATTTTTAAGACTTTAAAAATATGGATTTATTCATAAAATAAAATGTTGTGTTTTTTTCCTTGTTGCCTTAAGATTAAATGGTTTGTGTATTAGATTACTGAAATATAACAAATATCCTTTTTTTTAAAAAAAAAAAATAAAAAAACAAATAAATGAAAATGATAAATTACATAAATTAAGATGAAATGATTACAAAGATGGGGGGCACGGTGGCTTAGTGGTTAGCACGTTCGCCTCACACCTACAGGGTTGGAGGTTCGATTCCCGCCTCCGCCTTGTGTTTGGTTGGAGTTTGCATGTTCTCCCCGTGCCTCGGGGGTTTCCTCCGGGTACTCCGGGTTCCTCCCCCAATGACGCCTGAGATTGGCACAGGCTCCCCGTGACCCGAGGTAGTTCGGATAAGCGGTAGAAAATGAGTGAGTGAGAAACTGTAAAAAGATTGAAGTAAGATACTGTTTTACTGCTTTCATTCTTTCTTTCTTTCTTTTTTATTATTTATTTATTGCTAGGGTTTTTCTTTTATTTGTGGATTTCTGTGTAATTATTTAAAGTGGATATTGGTTCTCTATTTTTAAAAGTAGTGCTTTTAATAATTGGGATGCTGAAATAATTGGGATTCCACCAGGTCCACCTTGATTATTCAGGGGTGAGCTCAATACGGCTAACATTTACAAACATTGCAGCTGAGCACAGACTGTTAGCATAATGCTATTTTATTATGTATTCTGCAGTCTTTCCGGCCTTGCATAAGGATAGTATGTAGCTCTGGGTGTATTCATCCGAGAAGTGTGTGTGTGTGTGTGTGTGTGTGTGTGTGTGTGTGTGTGTGTGTGTGTGTGTGTGTGTGTGTGTGTGTGTGTGCGCACGCGAAGTAATGAGGCCATTATCAGAGTGAACAGCTAATCTGGTCCCTCACAGAAAGTAAACACAATTAATCATTCATATCATCCGTCATCCTTCCCTCGCTCCCGCTCCCTCCCTATTCACTTTCTCCACACTTTCTCTGTACTCTCTCCTGGATTCTCTCCATTTCGCCGTCTCAAACCGTGTCTAAAACGAAACCAGTCAGCATTAGTTATGAACTAATTTTATGGCTTGTGCTTGCAGCTTGGTTCATTAGTTTTGTGCTTAAAGGATTTCTTTTTATGCTGAAAGACCATTACAAGCCTGCTTAAAATTCTCTAGAGAGCAAAACAAAATTATTGGGTTATAAAAAAACAGGACATCGTGTGAAAGAAAGTAAACAGAAACATGTGGATATAATATACTGTAATGAAAGTTCAAGTTCTTTTGTCATCTCTCTGGGAAAGAATAGAAATAATATTCATTTTAAATTCAATTGCGTCACATGCACAACCAAACACAGACCGACATGTAGTGAAATACTTTCTGACTGCGTCATCAACAGAAGGAAAAATAGAATTAAATTAGTTCAAAATGAACTAGACAGGAAAAAGAAAAAAATGTGCAATTGTGTGAGTTCTGTGCAAAAATCTTCAGTGTTGTGAACATTGAGAAAAAGTCTAAGCTCTAGTGCTAAGTGTTGTCCTGGTTGAGGGTCTAAGCAAATGGTCTGGGCACCTCCTAATTTTTTCTGTTCTCTCTATCTTCACTATCATACACTTGAACATGGCTACAATCATGAAAAGAAAAAAAGGAAAAAAAAGGGAATTTTCTAAAAAATCATTTAGTTATGTATTCTCTGTTTACAAAAAGTTGTTTGTTTGTGCATTGTATTAAGGCCTATGACCAGTTTTGCAACCTGACAATCACTCAAAAGGCCATTTTTGCCTAATGAAGCCAAGTGCAACAGAAAAGCCCTTTGAAAAGGCTTTTAAAAAGTTCAGGTCACTGTAAGAAAAAGGTCAATTTCTGTCGGTTTCCTGTGTATAATGCCTCAAATGCCAGAAGGATCATGAGAAGTGATGCAGCAGGTCAGCATGTTCTGCATGCTGGAGCATGCGAATAAAGTTGATCATATTTTAACAGTGACTATAACATAAATGTATCATGAGCAGACATCTAGACTCTCTGTATGTTAACAATCTTGACATCATTATTAATATTATCTTTTTGGTGGGAATGGGTGACCATTATCGGAGCTGCTTATGTACAGCACATGCTGTAAAATTCTACTATGATTTCTCATATATAAAGTTCATGTGTAAAGTTATTGTTTGTGAATTAAGGTGACAATGTGGTACAGCAGGTGGATCATTTAGAGGATTTAGCCTCTCACTGGGTTTATTTAGATTCCAAAACCTCAGAATATTCACTTCAAAGATGAATTGCCTGCATGATTTCATTTGAATGTCTTGTTGACCTGTGTGTATGATTTAGATTCAGAGACTCCTTGGCTGCTTGATTCAGATCTTTACTCAGTACAATTTAAGGATTCGTTGGTTGCTTGAATGAGATTCTAAAGCGATTTGAGGCTCTTTGATAACATTATTTAAATTCACAGAATTCTCAGATTCAAGGACCATTCAGTATAGTTCAGTCTCAGAGAGATTCATTGACTATATGATTTGAATTCAGAGGTGCACCGGCTATATGATTTAGTCATAATTCATTGGCTAGACTACCTGGCTATCAGAGTCACAATTGAGTGACTACAGTACTGTATATGACTTTAATTTAGAGACTGACTGGTTCTATGATTCACAGTCAAGTTTTATTAACTGTATGATTTCAATTTAGAAACTTTTACATTTACATTTACAGCATTTGGCAGATATCCTTATCCAGAGCACCATACAAAAGTGCTTTCAAGTCTTTATCGTTGAATACTTTAACACTAGGTTACAAACTTAGGATACCATCAACCTAAAATATCATTACAGTTCAGAGACTAATATGATTCATATGAGTTACATGATTCAGCATCAAGATTCATTGACTGTCTTTCAATTAAAACATTATATAAATAGAAATATATATATATATATAATAATATTATTATGTATGCAGTGAAAGATGGCAGCCTTTTTCAGAATAACACAATATGTGGATGCGATATTGCATGTGACTGTACTGTATATTCAAACTTGTTTTACCACAGTACTGAGTTGTTATATATTTATTAGTTCTCACCTTTTTACCAATCTCTCTTTGCCTTTCTTTAACACTCCTGTACTGATTCAATTGTAGAAAAAAGGATGCAATTAAAACATAAAACAAGAGATGATTATTTAAGGAAGATGCATGATCGTTCCCTGTTTGTTTGTGTCTTTGTCTTTGTGATTGACTTTTCATTATCTGATACACGTGCAATGCTCTATACCGCATGGGGAAATGTTTACAGACACACATCCTTAAAAACAAACAAGAGGAACATCACCAATTCAGGTAACACAAACACAAGCTGAGAAAAAATCAATTTCCAGCCACAGCAGGAAGTAAATTCTCAGAGGATTGGGATTTAAGGGCTGAAATCTCAATCTATAGCAAAATCGCATGTGTTCCACAAGTAGGCAGAATGTGTTGGGAAGCTCTTGTGAAAGGGAAAAAAAAGAAAAAGAAATAGATAAAAGTACATGAATAAAAATATATCTTTCTTTCTTCATTCAAACAACCATAAAAACTCAAGGAAAAGGAAACTTGACAATTAACATGGGTTGCATGGGTTTAGATGCCCTAAACTTAAGATTTAGCCACACCCATTGTATCCTTCTAACTAAGCTGGAAATGGAAAGAAATGGGCAGAAATCACTGAAGAAAAGAGCAGTCATGTTTTTCTTCCTTGCAAGCAGTTGCACACCTGTTTGCAGATCACATAAAGAGATTGGATTTGTAGAATTAGATTATATTGCAGCTGCTTGATGGAGTGAACGTCTGCACTCAAAATGGTGTTTTTGAAAGCTAAATCTGTGCAAATAACACTCACAATTATCCAATCAGCCAATCATGTGGCAGCACTGCAATGCATACAATTATGCAGATACAAATCAAGAGCTTCAACCAATGTTCACATCAAACATCAGAATAGGTTGGTGGTTGTTGGTCCCCCATCAGGCAGAATGGTTTGAGTTTTTTCAGAAAACGCTGGTTTACTGGGATTTTAACCGACAACAGTGTTCTAATCTAAGACGACAATGGAGCTGACTGGAACATGATCGACTGAATACACATTCTTTAAAACGTGGAACGTGAACGACTCATTAAAACAGTGGTGAGCAGAAAAGAATCTCAAAACACAGCATATCGAAATACTTAAATTTGAAGCAGATGAGCTACAAAAGCAGAAGACCACATGAGGTTCTGCTTCAATAAGCCAAAAACAGGAATATGAATGTACAGAGAGGTCAGAGAGGTGTTGAAGAATGGAAGAGTGATTAAGCATCTATTCAGTTCAGAGAAACTCTTCTTACAGACCCTTTAAGGTAACACACTCTCAGTGAGAGCCCACAGACTCTTCTGTATATAGATTATGAAGTCTGTTACACCTAAGAAAATATTCTCTTATAAGGGTCAAATTGCAGACATTAGTCTAAGGGCACCCATATTAGAACCTGTGAGTTCCCTGTAAAATTTACAATCATTCATTTCTTCCATACAGCATGAAGAGATTTAAACTGTTGACCTTGAAGCTATAGATCAAGATAAGCAGCTGTTTTTATCCGGAGCACTACTATAGGCTTCAAGTGTTACAGAGAAGCTATCGTGCTCACATTTACGCTATTTGGCAGACATTGTATTCAACTAAGCAGTGAGTTGAGGCTACAACCGAGGGTTAAGGGCCTTGCTCAAGGGCCCAGCACCGGTTGCATGATGGGCCTGAGATTTGATCTCAAGACCTTCCAATCTTTAGTGCTCATACTGTACAACATGTTTATAGTCACACTGCTTTATACATAATCTATAAATTCAGTGATAGCTTCGCTTCACGGTTAGGATATTACTGATCATATATTTAGCTAATGGTTGAATGTAGAGGCATTAATGATACACAAAATGTTGTTGAAAGTATACAGGTATTTTAAACTTATAGTACAACCTTAAAAATCTGCCAGAAAACATTCTAACCTATGAATGTGTACTGTAACAACCGGGTGGTTGGAAGGAGACAGACCCGTAGGCAGGATAGCTTCGAATGAAAGGGGGTTTAATAAATGATGAAGACAGGTACAAAAACATGATGGGGACCCGAAATAAAACAGATGACGACACTTAACATGGACTAGACACCACACCGGGTATAATGAAACTAACGATTCCACGCTGCATTCAGCAACGTGGCTCACTTAAATACAATAAAGATAATGACAACATTAGGAACAGGTGATGAAACAGGGAGGAGCAGACGAAGGCGGGGCAGACACGTGACAACGACAATAGCACATGGCCAAAAGTCCGGGCTGAATTATGACAGTATGTGTGTGCAGTTTATTAAAGCATGTTTTTTTTGCATTCAGATCTTCTTTCCAAATACAAAATGGAATCAGTCAAATCGACTACCTGATTTATTGAAATTGAATGAAGCATCTTAGTAAATCGAATTGATCTTTCCATTGCTGATGCTTCACTTCACATATTCTGTTTAAAGAACATAGAGATGGCTATATGGATTATTGCAAAAGCAAACCTCACCACACCTCTTAATAAAATAATCATTCGAATCCAACTTGGTTTAATATTTGCGCTGCTTTGCTTCTTCTTCTTCATCATCGACACCAAAATGCTAACAAAAATGTGAAAAAGAAATGCAAGGCCTCCATGATGACAAACATCAAGTATCTTTGAAATGATCCAATTATTTGCAATTACTTTTTACTTTTTTGCATGTCACTGTTTGCATTATGATCTCAAAGCTCAGAGAGTAAGGTCATACACTTTTGTTACTTTTTATAAGTGCTGACTAGGTCCTATTATTATTTGCATATTAAATATGCTAAAGTGCCCTCTAAGGTACAACTTCATTGTGGAACTCTTAAGGAAGTGCCTGGCTGATCTTGAACAGTAGTTTAAAAAAGTGCTGATTAGGTGCCTTTTAGTGTGCTGGTACATGTGAGAAGACATGATGATGTAACCTTTTTGGTGTCTTTGTGGAGAATATGCGATGCTATAGGTTTCCCTTACATGAAAATGCTTAGAAATGCATGATACAGTAATCCAGAGGCTTGTGTACTCAATATGCAGTATTGAGTCTCTACTGTACTGTGCTTCTATACCTGTCTCTACTGTACGTGCTTCTATAGTATGTGATCTCGAGGGTGCATGTATTAACCTCTGAGTTAGGGTCATTATTCTGGTGCTTATCCTGGGAACTCTAGCGATGAGCAGGGAATACACCCTGGATGGGATGTTCGTCTATCACAGGACACCAAGCACACACACATTCACACACTCATTTTATTTTAAGGCAGTTCAGAGTAGCCGCTCTGTCCACATACAGGTATGTCTTTGGAAGGTTGAAGGAAACTGAAGAACCTGGAGGAAGCCTACAGAGATACTGACAATAGCCTGAGAACTGAACTGGAAACCAGGAGCATTGAAATGGAAACGCCACCCAAGATTAGATTTAAATCAATATAATAGTAGGTCGTAATTAAAGTAAGATTAGAATGAGTAAAGAGTTATTTGAAGTATTTAATTATCTCTCTATCTCTCTCTTTCTCACACACACACAATAATGTAGATGGACCTTTCTCTTTTCTATAACTTTTGTGGGATTACTGCAGTGGATTACTTTAAAAGGTGCTGTGGTTTTTGACACTTCGGTACTGCACTTTCAGCTCTGCTGCTTAAAAAAGGGACTCTGTAGAATAAGCAGAGATGCGGTGTACAGATTAAATGATTTTATCACAATGCTTCACAAACAGACTTAATCCCTTCATGGAGGTGATCATTCATAGAGGAGGATCGTATTGCTGATAAGGCAGCACTATCACACCTCAGCTAATGTGTGATTCTTAACAGTTGCTGTATTTGGATTACAAGCTTTAATATATCAACAGGGGACACAAGGTGAGAGAAAGTTAGCTGATAGAAAATCGTATTTTTATACCGATACTTTTAACATCTCCATGGGTTTAGAGAAATGTAATGGAAGAAGTGCTAGCTTTAACTGTGGTTTAATCACCTGACCAGTTTATGAGGCACCATTCATCAGTATGCTTTGTCATGGATCTTTTTTTCATATCATTAGATTTGTTGAGTTTATTTTTTTCACACACATTTTTTTAATTGTTTTATTTCAGTTTCATTTCAGTTTCAACCTTCCAAAGCTCTCTCACATCCCTCCGTTGTTTCCTTTGTTAAGCACGTATTACACCCTGCACTGCCCCATGCTCTATCTGACCCTCCAGCACTGATCAACTTGTCCCACCATTTCTCAGGGTACACGGAAGACCTGCATTAAAGACTCATTTTTGTTCTGGCAATATGGTGATGGAATAAACCTCTGAACAGCTGAGTTACTGGTATTCTTCAAACAACACCTACCTCTTCCTGAAGTACTTAGATTAGCATTTATAAACTACAATATATTTCATTGTCTGTGTGATTTACTTGCTTAGTTGAGTTTTGGACTGATTGTTCTCTTGATCTGTGATCTAGTGAACTATTAACAGGATGTATACAGTACATTGATTAAGACTTCACCACACTTCTGTAAGTCATTCTGAATAAATACCATAAATGTAACTGCATTCTTTAATAAGAACTATAATAACCACATACTTAGTTCATTCCAAAGTCTCAACACTGACAGACTACTTGTAGAGAACATGATCGAGAGAATAACATATAAAACCAGCATCAGAAAATCATTCTTGTGTCACTACTCCACAATGCTGCTCTTATTTTAAGTCTGAAATCTATTTTTAAGCTGACTCTTGTACTGATGATGTGTAGAGGGTGTTAATAAGCACCTCAGCATTCACTGTAAAAATCTTTTATCTGTTATCACAGGCACTGTCGCAGAGCTGGGGCTTTTAGAGGAATCCACCTCAGCTGGATTGAGCTGTTTCTGTTAGTTTATTAAATAAATAAATACAAAACATTTGTGAACTTTTCTTTTATACATAGCAAAAAAAAAAAATAGACAACAGTTACAGTCCATGTATCTATTGCTTTTACAGCTGTTTACTTGTTGTAGCTGTTAAGGCTCTGGATTGTTGATTGGGGGATAAAAGTTCAAGCCCCAGCACTGCCAAGCTGCCACTGTTGGGCCCTTGAGCAAGGCCCTCAATTCTCCCTGCTCCAGGGGCGCTGTATCGTAGCTGCCCCTGCACCCCGACCCCAAAGAAGAAAAGAATTCCACAGTGCTGTAATGTATACAGTATGTGACGATAATAAAGGCTTCCTTTCCTTCCTTTTCGGTTGTAATCACCAGTTGTTGGTTTATCAGTAAAGATAATGTTTTTTAATATTCACACTTTTATTCACAACAAACAGGAAAGTTTAACCCTTGTATGTTGTTCGGGTCTGTGGGTCCCATATTCATAAACATCAATAGTTTTGAAAAACTTTGCTTCCTTGTAAATTTGTTGATTTTTTCCCACTCATAACTTGATTAAATTTGATTTTCCTTTTTTATTACATTTTTATTTAAAAAAACAACAAAAAACGAGTAGCACTTTAATTAAAAAAATGTGATGTAATAAAGGTAAAGAGCAAATATTAACCATATATGCTGTTTATATTGCTTGTAATTGGGATGAAGTAAACATCTGTAGAGTATTTTAACATAACATTTTTGATTGTGTTGAATTTAAAACCCAAAAATGCAGCGGGTCCAAGAGACCCACGAACACTGGCTGAGTAACAAAAATACAAACAACATACAACTCGTTAAAAGTAAAAGTTAAAGTAAAACTTTAAAGTTAAAATAAAATTAAAATTAAATAAAAAACGAAATAAAATTTATTCCCACATAGCAGTGAAAGTGTCATAGGCTAAGACTATGTTCTGCCGGAGTACTATGGGGCGCTGGGAGGGATATTGTTGTTTAGTGTTATGTGACTATGTCTTCTATGAGTTCACCTGTTTCCCATTACCCAAAATGTGGCTTATTATTTATACCCCTCCTTGTGTCATTGTTCACAAGGTGTGCTATGTTTGCTGTTGTGTGCTGTCACATTTATGTTTTGTTTCTATATTCTGTGTAACCTTGATTGAGTTTTTGTTTTAGCCATGTTAAAGTGCTCTTCTGTTAGTTAGTACTATGTCTTGTTTTGGTTAATTGACATTTTGCTTTGTTCTCATTAAATAAACCATGGTTTATCTTCTCTATCCCTGCACGTGTGTCTGCTCAATCATGTCGCCATCATCGCCAACATGACAGAAAACTTGCAACCCATGTTTAACCATGTGTGGAAGACTAAGTTTATTTTTGTATAATTAAAGAAGGCACTATTTATATTTTACACTAGGATATACAGAGAAAAACTGGCAAGTTGTTCTCTTAACCCCAACATATTCTCTAATCTATATGAAAGAATAATTTAATATAAAAAAATCAAAAGAGGCAATATCAAGTTATACAGTACAAGCTAAGGGCATGCTACTGTGGTGACGCCTAAATCCTGACTGAAATACACACTTAGATGCAGAGATTTAACTTTTTCTAGGATAAAAGTCTAAAATGTTGCTTTTACTGTATATTTCTGTACATGAGAGCTAAAAGGGCTTTTTATTTTTTATTTTTTTAAAGGCTATATGACAGAGGTAACCAGTTTTCACCACAGGGATGGGAGTTAGGAGTTTGAGTGAATGAGGACATGTTCATTCCTGACAGTTGACTGCAGGTTCTTGTATAAAAGCTCTACAGAGAAAAGAACTGTGCTTATAATGCCTGACCACTCACACAGGGTTCAAGTCACTGATTGCAAAAAAGGCTCAATCTTTACTTTCTAATTCATGCTCTCTCCCATCTGTTGACCAGCCAAGTCAGAAACAAATTATTTTATGTGACATCACTGACACAAGCAAAGCAGTGTATCCAGAATACTGCACTATTATTTACAGCTTGAAACTGCACACCTTTCCTTCCAGTAGCATAATGTGAAAATATACAAGAAATATAAATTGGTATCATATAAATGACTGACACAATTATCTGATGTTCAGATTCACTTGCGGATACTCACTTGTGAATTACTGATTCTGTTTTGTTTTTTTATAGGACATTTAATAATCAATGGCAATTTTTAAAATATTGCAAAATAAATCACACGTCATGGGCTAATTTTAAAGACATTTATAAGATGTCCTGTCCCCTGAGTGTTTACGGCCATCTTTAAAAATATTTTCTCATCCAAGTTCAGCACCTTGTATCCCCGCTTCTCTTCCACTGCATGAGCAAAGCTGTGTTGAGTGTCCAACATTCCACACTTCATTTCTTTTAGCTGAATAAGTGCGTCATCCAGGTACTTTTCTTCTTATTGGATTTTTTAGTTTGAAGACACTACTCACAATTTATACTACAACATGAATTCGAATAGTGTATGCGTTAGCGATTTGGGACACATCTTTGGTAATTACAGCATTATAGTGAGTTAAGTGAATCAGGAAAGAACCGGGTCTCTTCCAGTCTTTTTCAGAGTCAGAGCATGTTTTAATATCAAGGTCAATGTCTGTCACTGACACCACATCCCTGCATGCTTGTCCACAGAAATCTAATTTGTGTAGGAATAAAGTGTGTGTGTGTTTTGGGGGGAGAAGGTGTTAGAAAATAAATACCTTGGGCACTCAACAAAAGTTAAAAAGAAAGCAGAGCAAAAAAGCAAAAGAATGGAGAGGAAAAAAGATGATATTTGTACTAGTAAATCACATGAGAAAAACCACACACAATTCTACAGACAATGTTAATAGGATTTACTTTCTAGGATCTCTCTCTCTCTCTCTCTCTCTCTCTCTCTCTCTCTCTCTCTCTCTCTCTCTCTCTCTCTCTCTCTCTCTCTCTCTCTCTCTCTCTCTCTCTCTCTCTCTCTCTCTCTCTCTCTCTCTCTCTGTTCTTTAATTGTGGTCAGTAAAGCAGAAAAGATTCATGTGGAGGAGTGGTACATAAACTATAAGAGTCATATGGCCTTCATCTTCATCCATGTACTCAATTCCTCTACCAGGCTCTACAGTTAAAAACCAACAAGTCAAACATAAAAGTATATTAAACAAAATCAAATTCAGTCAAAACATTTCCCATCCACACGTGATAGAAAACAGCATTCTGTGAGAGCACACAAGGTGTCTAACCTATGACCTTTTCATTTAAATTTGACACTATGTATATTTGAAAAGAAGAAAAATGACTTTTTTTGCCCCAACATTACTTAATGCTTACTTCATAGCTAACACACACACACACACAAACACACAAACACACACACACACACACACACACAAACACTGCTGTATGGTCTGTCATGTTAAAATCATATGTTAATGATAACAAGGCTATATATTTCCTCATTCACATGAGAATGTGAAAATTGCATTTTAAAATGTAAAAGGTCTGTAATATCCCACCAAATGGGAAAAAAAAGCCTGAAACAGAGGCCAAAAATGTGTTATTACCTGCAATGTTTTTTCTGCCCATAATATACTGCCCACATACTGTAGACATCGCACCTTTACAAGACATGTTTCAACAAAACAACTTAAAAATGATTTTATTTATTTGCTTATCTTGCCCAGGCTTCCTGCAAATGCCACACTTGTTAAGCAGGTAAGTCCCTACTTTAATGTTCAGATCCTCATAGAGAAGAAAAGGTCAGAATTTAACCACGCATTTATCCACTTTGGAGAAAGCATTAAAACAAATAAACAACAAAATAAATCATGTTTTTAGTGTGAGTTAAAACTCAAAATGAGTCAGAAAAGATGTATTTCTAAAGGTTTTAATTTGGACTATGCCTCAGATAGCAACCTTTAAGATGCTGAACAGAAAGCGTATGAAACACATGAGGTGCTCTGTGGCTCAGGGGTGAAGTGTTTCAGGTTGAGATTACTTCAGTGGTGCCCCTATGATGCTTCCTCTGTTGATGAATGTGGTAGAAAAGTTCCGGTCAGCAATTGTTCCTACAAATAGTGGACAATTAAAGTGTCTTGTGTGGTGGGTTACGTGATTTAAAGGCCAGTATGTGAAGATAAAGGCAGGTTTATCTAATAAACTCAGTTTTCAGTGGTTCACTTGAGATTTTGTAGTAGATTTCAAGCACATTTTAAATGTTATTCACCCAGACACACAGATACACCATACACATCCCAATTTATGAAGCTCTCTTCCTTTGTCTTTTACTTTTACACTCTAAACTTCTGTCCATCATTTATCTTTTTCAATTCAATTTTAATTCTCTTTGACCTTTTTTTTATTTCTACTATGCTTTGTCCTGCAGCTCTTTACTGTTCAACACATCTGTTCATTTGTCAGTAACACACTATTTTCTCTTTGTCTATCTACTTTTTTCTTTTTCTACTTTTTCTTCCTTTTCCTTTTACTAGATTACTCTCAGTTTAATACATCCACTGAATCCACATCCATCTCTCTCTCTCCCTCTCTCTCTCTCTCTCTCTCTCTCTCTCTCTCCCGCTCTCTCTCTCTCTTTACCTTTTCAAATGTACTTGCCATTTTTGCTTACTTTCTGACATTTCGACCAGCATAAAATCAAGCAGACACCACAATCTTCAAACTCTCAATCTGACCATCTCACCAATTCTACTCCCTCCTCCATCTCCATGATTCATGAGTTTCTCTCTCTTTCTTTCTTGCTCTCCTTCTCTCTCTCTTTCTCTCTCTCTCTGTGTCTCTCTCTTGGTTGTATTGTATTGATGACACTGTTTTTTTTTTTAAAAAAAAGTGTGTGGGAAAGAGCAAGAGAGAGAGAGAGAGAGAGAGAGAGAGAGAGAGAGAGAGAGAGAGAAATCTTGCGCTGGTGCCAAAAAAGATGCATATATATTCTGATAACTTAAAAGAAATATACGACTCATTACAAAAGTAATGACTCAGAAAGAAGAAAAAAAAACACAGGTGACATCATGTACTGTACTATGAAAGTTCATAACATAGAGCTTTGTACTGACATTTCAGCATCTAACCTCACCGCTTTCTTCCCTTAGTCTTTGAATGAAAAAAATGAAGGATATACTCCTACCATTTGTTTGTTTTATTTACTTAAGTATTTTTTGTTGAATCTGTTCTTCTATTCTTTCAGTTTAGCCATTAATTCATCTTAGATTCAGCACTTTATCCTGGTCAGGGTTGTGGTGTGTGTGGATCCAGAACTCATTCTGGGAACACTGGATATAAGGCAGAAATAAACCTGGAATGAGATTCCAGTCCATCACCTAGGGATAATTGAATGACTTTTTCACCTACCTGCAAAATAAAAACAGTAGACATTGTGAGAACATGCACATATTCAGACAACCAGTAACCTAAGATCAGGATTGAACCATGGACCTTACTTTTGAGCTGCCATATTTAAAAAAAAAAAATTATAATAAATTGTGTGTATATTTTTGAACAATTGAGGCCATTCTAATATAGTAAGATTTGTGTAAAATCCTGGCTCTAAGTGTAAACTGGATATATATCGTGAATCTATTTGGATAGTAAACATTAAATATAAATGGAAACTAAAATATGTGAAAATGTTAAATGTCTTGTTCATATGATAATTGTCACAGCCTTCTCAAAGTTTGCATTATGGGGAGAACATGCAGTGCTAGCAGGGTTGCCAGTTATACACCATATTACTGTAAAAACAAGACCTTCGAGTGAGTCTGTCAGGAATGGCTTTGACTATTCCCTTCCCTTGACATTCGGGCAGGTTTTGTCTTGTGCCATGTGCTTTTGTTTTTATTTTTGGGTATCACGTGTGTTTCACCACCCTATCATTAATCTGTTTCCACCTCTGTACACCTGTTCCTTGTGTTTCAATAATCGCCTTCCCTGTTTAATCCTGTGGTCTTGTGTCTGTTTTTTTGTTGAGTCCTTGTCTTTGTGTTTGTTTTGTTTTCTGTGATTTGATTTGTTCTGGTTTTGTGTCTAGAAGTTTTTGATTTTGTTTCTGTGTTTCCAGCCTTTTGTTTTTTTTTCCCCTTAATAAACCCCATTTTATGTTATCCCTGCATTTGGGTCTGAATTTTTATCACCCTGAAGACATCCTGTTTTCTGACAGAGTCATAGATCAGGACACTTATTTGCACCCACAATGTCATTATTACAAGCAGTAAATATTAAAATTACTCTCTGTTATGAAATTACAGACATATAAATGTATGCATATGTAAGTATGCATGTAAAATATTGAGTAAATTACCAAGCTAATTTTTATTTGGTAGCCACGGTTTCATGTTTTGACAGCGTTAGGGTTAGTGTTAGTTGTGCCCTGTGTTACGGACCGACAGGTCCTTCAATCAGCGAGACAATGGTGAAAATAGTAGTGGGAGATATTAGCACTGCATGTGGTGGTCACTAAGTTTAACACAAAAAAGAGTTCATTTCTGTTTCCTGTACTGAGAAAATACCAGAAATGTTGTTTAGTAAAAACTAAGGACTTCTTTAGTCAAAGGTCTTTGTAAACTATGCTCTAGCTTTATCCTTTCAGACAACAAATTTCTTTTTTAGAGCAAAGAGTGCCTATGTGGAATCTTTTCTGAAGTCCAACGCATAAGCACATAATTATAAACAAAACACACAAAACATATTTACTAGTCGTAACATCAGTGTGTCTAATCACTGCCCAGTTTACCCCAAATTGCATTAATAAGATGTACAAGTGGAAACAAACGGACTCAGTTCTCACCAGCTTCTTTTACATACTCATGAAATTTCAGACTAATTTACAACTGGCTAATGAGAGACTTTTTGCCACACCATATCTCATCAGCAGACACATCTAGCATGTCCAATGAGAACATTAGCAGATTTTATTCACAGCAGCACAGGCACTCAGTGAGCAGTGTCCACATCTGCACCAGCACTCGCCCACTGTTCACAATCTGGCTCTGCTTCTTCTGCTTGCCTCGGTAGGTCACATTCCCTCTGTTTTCTGTTCCCCTCCATCTGTTCCATCTCTTCATTATTATATTATAGCTCATAGAGATAAACACCAGCAAAAGAAATTCTACATGGAAATTTTGTTCCAAACCAGAACAAAAAATAAGCAACCAGCTAACAATTCTACCTCACAAGAAACATTGACATGCCTGGTTTTGGCCTGGTTGCACAAGGATTAGTAGAAATACTCAAATTACTCTTTATCCTAATCTAGTAGCTCAGTGTTGACACATGTTGACACAAGAACAATTTTAGTGAGGAACAGAGGCATTTCTGTTCACGTTCCATTTGTTAATGTGGGATTTTTCCATACTCTCTTCAAAAACATGAAGGTAGGAGATTGCCAAATTGCCCCAGGTGTTGAAGAATGTGTGCACATGGTGCCCTGTGATTGATTAGCTTGCCATTGAGGGTGTATTCTCTCACCTCTCACGCAGTCTACTGTCTCTCTGCTTAAAATAAAGCAATTTCTGAAGATTTGTCAATGACTCGAAACTATTGTGGTAAGATCTCTCATGTCTATCTTAAGATTAGTCTCAGAGTGTAACAATCATTTTTAATATAACAATATAAAATAAATATTAATTATTTTTTAATATTGGGAATCATGCTCTGTGATAATCATGTGTACTTGAGATGTGGTCTAGAGTACTTTTATAAGCAAGGCAAGAACACTCGGCTACTTTTGGACTCGTCTCTGAGTTGGAATATTTGCCAAAGAAACAAATCAATAAATACACAAATACTGTGATGACGCAGCAGAAAAAATGCTCTTCGCACCTGAAAAGCTACAAAGGGAAGAAAATAGTACAAGGCAGTGCAACCAAACTCCTGCCAAAAGCAGGGAACAATCAGGAGTTCTGCTGTGGCATTCACCCTCTGGCTGGGAAACACAGCCAGGCTCAGCAGTTAGAGGGATGTAGGATGGGCAACCCACTTGAGGAACTAATGTGCTGTCTCCCACCTGCCTGCTGAACCTGTGCCACCCTCCTGGGAAAACATTTTCCCCTCACTGCCGGCTGGACTCTCTGTGTCCCTGGACACCTGGACCTACTGTGGACTCATGGTTGGCCCAATTAGTCAGCAGAGATGCACATCTGGCCTACTACCCCATGGAGCTTGAGGACTTGGCAAAGTATGACCTGGTGAAGCAGGAGATCCTCATCCGCTTCCGTCAACAAAGCTGGCAATACAACTCCGTGAGTAAGCCCCGGTCCCAAATGGATGAGCTACTACAGATCATCAGGCAGTGGCAACAGTATGACTAGCTTACAAACAAGGAAGGTGGCTATGGATGGGTACTAAGGAGAGTAAGGCTGTGGAACTGAAAAGGCCTGTTGGATGTTTTGGAGTGCACCATGGCCACCCTGGAGATCAGCCGGGACACTTGGAAAGAATTCCGGCCCAATCTCTGCCGCCACAGCCCCAACGACAGCACTACAGCACCTGTGGACAAGTGCCTCACCGCCGGCTCGACTTTCTGACTTCATGAACACCTGGACCCACTGCGGACTCACAGCAAGCTGGGTAGACTTTTCCCTGAGTGCTGCATCTTCTCTCCTTCACACCCTCACGACCACTCCCCAAAGTTAAATAATTACACTGTGTGTTCTTTGCACCCCATCCCTGGCTCAGTGCTGTTCTTTCATGTCTGCATCTCAAGAGTGCCCAACAATACATACATAAAATTATAGCCAACTGTAGCCAAAAGTAGAATTGTGTTGTTATGAATACAAATACAACAGGATTTGATAAAAATCAAGTGAGCCTAAAACCAGAACAACACTGTGGGGTGCCAGGAACAATCACACTCGGGATGTGCCCAGTGTGAGAAACAGCTAAAACTGAATTTATTATTTAAACCTACGCTTTTCTCAGCATGTGTTATGCAGATTTCAGATTGATGTATTTGTTCAACATACTGTATGTATTCCTACCCGTTCCTGAATTTTCATACACCCTATAATTTGGTCTATTTCATTCATTTCTTACATGCTGTCAAATTACTAACTCTGTCAACTTTGTAGATTTAATTAGAAACAGTAATACAAATATTTTCGCAGAATAACAAATATTTTTGCTGTTTAATTCCAGTCATTAAATCAATCACTAAAACGTTCTCACTGTTTCAAAGGATGAATCTATGATTATCCAGTAGTCAAACACTCACTCACTCACTCACTCATTTTCTACCGCTTATCCGAACTACCTCGGGTCACAGGGAGCCTGTGCCTATCTCAGGCGTCATCGGGCATCAAGGCAGGATACACGCTGGACGGAGTGCCAACCCATCGCAAGGCACACACACACTCATTCACTCACGCAATCACACACTACGGACAATTTTCCAGAAATGCCATTCAACCTACCATGCATGTCTTTGGACCGGGGGAGGAAACCGGAGTACCCAGAGGAAACCCCCGAGGCACGGGGAGAACATGCAAACTCCACACACACAAGGTGGAGGCAGGAATCAAACCCCCAACCCTGGAGGTGTGAGGCGAACGTGCTAACCACTAAGCCAAGATGCCCCGTAGTCAAAAACTTTCAGTTTAATTACATTTTATTGGTACGTCACTTTTAACAATAAACATTATCATAAAGCAGCTTTACAGGAAAGTCAGTATATAAATATAAAATCTCCTGAGACGATATGAGGAAGAATCCATAAGAGAACTTGCACTTGGAGGTACTGTACACTGTATAGCCAAGCGCAATTATGTAACCAGGAGCTTTTGAGCAAATTATGAATATGAGCATCCACATAAAATCATTTCTGAGTTCATTATAGTTTTAACATGAAGCTCTCTGCTGGAGACTTCAGTGCAAAACTGATCATGGCAATTGCAGTCCAAAGTCATTTCCATGATCTCTAATCTTATGTATCTCCAGGCTGTCTATGCTGGTTCATGCTCAGCAGCAGAAAGCGGCCTGATGAGTGATGAGACACCAAGCAGAAGTAGGGCATCAGAACGGATCAGGCAGGTCTGAAGAGCAGACACGGTCAGGATCACTGGTTTCTCAAGTATTCTGTTTCTAGACATTTTTTTTATTTCTCTGGGAAGAGATTTAATAAACACTTTAATCCTGACCTGAACAAGATAATCTTTGATGTCCATGTCAAAGCTGTTGTAAACTCACACTCTGAAATCTCACAGGAAGATAAAAATATTAAATGACTTCAATCATATTAAATATAACAGGACTTGATTTTTGTTTTATGTACGATAATTAGGATGGAAGCCTCTAATAAAATCATGCATTCATTTAATTACATAAATTACATGGCAGTGTAGCAAAAAAACTGACAAACTCTCTTTCTCTTTCTCTCTGATATAAGTTTAGACACAGAATGGAATCCAGATGGCTAATTAACAAACCATAATCTCATAGAAGCACATAAAGATCCTGTGTGAAGTCAGTGACAGAGCATGAGTCTCTAGAAAGCAGAAAAGGAAAGGAGGAAAACAACGGGGTAAAAAAGCAAGAAAGAAAACTGAATCAGTCAAGTGACAGGTTCAGGAGCTAATTATATTTCTTGATTCAATTAATTGCATAATTTATTGCATGTTACCAAGTCAGGACTACAGGTGTAAATACTGGAAGACATCATGCAGTCTTACTCTTGAATTTTGCCGGCTAAAGTGATAGTTAAATAATGTCTGGGCAGATTTTTTCATAAACCAAACAATATTGAATTATTTGTTGTTATTTATTAATGCCTGTTGTTGCTGCAGTTCATGGATTGTTAATTCTAAATAATCATACAGTATACACTGTTCAGCCACTTTAAATTGCCAAATATTGTATAATTCCCCTTTGTGTCAACAAAACAGCTCTGACCCGTCAAAGCATCCGCAAAACCTCTGAAGGTGTGCTGTGGAATCTGGCACAAAGATTTTAGCAGCAGATCGTTTAAGTCCTGAAAGTTGTGAGATGGAGCTTGTTCATGGTTCAGACTTGTTTGTCCAGGAAAATCCACAGATGCTCGATCGGATGAGATCTGGGCAATCTAGAGGCCAAAATCAACATCCTGAATCACCACCAATTCATCATCTTCCTCTGACCATGTCTAACCCATTTTTGCACTGTGGTAGAAGCATTATTCTATTAAAAGTGGCTACTACCATTAGGATTACTGTTTCTATGAAGGGGTGTAAATGATTAGCAGTTTTGACAACTGATTGTTTACTTGCTGCCTAATATATCCCACCCTTTAACAGGTGCCATAGTAACAAGATAATCAATGTTCTTCACAGCATCCACCAGTGGTTTTAATGTTATTACTGAACAGTGTAAATAATGTTACTTATGAAAACCTTAAAATTGATTCTTATCATTTTATTTTTTAGCATAATGCTCTAAATGTTGTAATTTTAATTATGATTTCACAATTAAACACAAACATTTGAATGGCTTACAGACCTTTAATCTGATGAGAGAGAGAGAGAGAGAGAGAGAGAGAGAGAGAGAGAGAGAGAGAGAGAGAGAGTGAGAGAGTTGAGTCTTGGTCAGAGGGCTCACAACTACACTACAACATAGACCAGAGATCTGTATAGTCCACAGTTATTCTACACATGGGATAAGAAGGCATTTGTACAGTTTAAAAGTAAAGTTAAGGATAAGTTAAGTCAAAGTTAAGTCAAAAGGATAAGTAAGTTAAGTCAAAAGGATAAATTTACACTACAACATTGTGTTGATTTTATTGTGTTAGAGTGTTCTTGGGATGTGGTAGCATAATGGTTAATGTAGTATGTACTACCAATTGGAAGGTTATGAGTTTATATCCTAGGTCCACCAAGCTGCCACTGCTGGGCCGCTTAGCAAAGCAGTTAACCCTCAATTGCTCAAATGGATAAAATAAGACTGAAACAAATGTGTCTCTGAATAAGGGCATCTGCCAAATGTTGTAAATATTATAGTTTTTGGGTTATTACCAGCTTTTATTCCAAAATAAAGCAAAAATAGATCTGGTAGCTTGGAGGAATATAAGATGGGTTGTAAAATGTCTAAAGGTATAAACGCTGTTCAGCCAGGAGTGATACCAGCAGAGGCAGAGTGAGGATTGCTGAAATCTGATCATGTGAATAATAGATGGCTGAGCATTAGTTTAAGATAGTCACACCATGACAGTGCACTGACAGACACCCAGTCTCTTTGTCCTCCCACACATTCATTGATTTTTAATCCTTCTGTCCTATGCATGTACTGTATATGAGAGTCAAAAATAAATAAATAAACAAAAAACCTGCAGAAATAGCAATTCTTCTAGTGGGAACTGGGTTTGTACTGTAGCAAGTAGCTGTGCATTTTGCATTCTACATTTTGCACTTGGCTCAGGTTAATCAATTTGGAGAAATACGAGAGACGGGGAAGGTGCCTGGGAAAGAGAAAGACCCAGATAACGTGCTGTAATCGAACCATTCATTAGCACTGAAGAGGGGAAGAGACCAGAACATTGTCACAGCAAAGAGAGATAAAGAGCAGCTTTCAGGGGACACAAAAGGATGAGAGACAAAAGGATGAGAGAGTTGAGAGGATACAGAAAAGAAAAGAGGAGAGGAAAGAAGAGAACAACAGAGAGAGGGGGGGGGGGGGGACAACCCTACACCCCCAATGCAGGCGAGGGATAAATTAGACAAATACATGAATATGGGGAAAAGGAGCCAAAAAATGTTCGATAGAGGGAAAGATAGATCCAAGAGAGGTAGGAGTTGGAACATTCCCACATGAGGTTGAGATCAATGGACATTACATGGTGTTACTTCATACTACTTAAATTGAAGGACATCAGCTTGGTAGTCACTGCACACCAAAGCTTCAATCTTTTTACTATGCTTTTATCTTACTTATTATAATGGCTAAATTTAGCACTGAAGTAGGTGGAATTGCTCATACATCAACACAAATATCCAACTTCTAGCCAAAGCATATAAATCCATTCACACAGCAGCAAACCACTGGGTCACAGGGAAGATGTAGACTATCCTAAGTGAATGCCAGTCTCACACAGGACACAATCACACACCACTGACAATTTAGAGATGCCAATCAGCCTACAACACATGTCTTTGGACTGTTGGAGGAAACCAGAGAAAACCTTTGAGGAACAGGGAGAACATGCAAACACACACACACACACACACACACACACACACACACACACACACAAACACAGGAATCCAACCCGCAGCCCTGGAGATGTGAGTCAAACATGCTAACCACCAAGACATCATACCACAGAGGAATGAGTTTATTGCTTTAAATTGCTTTCAATTATTCACTTATAAATGTGCCTGTTTGTTATGCTGTCCTGAAAGATTACAGTTGGCTGAGATCGGCCAGGGGTGGGAATTGGTAGGTGACCTAATTGGGGTAAAACCCATAGGAAAAATGTGTAGTGCTGGGGATTACTGTACAAGACACTGCCTAGAGCACTGCAATATTGTGCTGTAACAGTTTTCAAAAGCATTTCAAAATAACAAACACCACCATTACATAATGTTATAATTGTTTATAACATATATTTTTAAAATAAAAAGGCCTGATGCTTTACCAGTAGCAGAAAACATCATTCAAATAGCTTCGACCGCAACAGAATCTCTTTCATAGTCCCATTTCTACCTTCTTTTATGCAAATAAACTATAAAAAGGTGTGACAAAAGCTGGCATTTAATAATTAGAATACTGAACTGGTAGACAGACCAGTGTGAACCCAAACGAAATGGCAGTGTTTGTTTGCATTTTGCTTTATTCATTTTTTTGAACACCCATTATTTTCTGAGTCTGTCTACTATTTTCTGTTTTCATTCAAATGTCAAAGCATTACTCTTCATTGAGATTTAATCCTCTTTATCAAAGACATCACTCCCATGATGGAATGAAAATTCCCATGATGCACTGATGTACTGTTTATACCAGATCTGTCACTTGTACTGTGTCTTATCTGTGAAACTCACAAAAAGCCTAATCTACTCATACAATATTACAGAAAGCTTGATCCTCAGCCAAAATACAGTTACTTAGCTATCGATGTCAATGACTGCTGTGTCTTTGGGTTTGGTGAAGACTTCTGGTGCTCGATGTGTATCTGGCTTTTCAGTGACCTGGAAACGGTTTGGGTCAGAGTTAATTTGCATTTCAGGTCAGCACACCAAGAGTCTCTGTGAAACAAGATATGCAGTATGCAAGATCTGTCTTGGTACTACGAATGTTTACACAGATTTCACTGAAGAAACTACCAAAACATATACCACAGGATCAATTTAATTATTTATACAAGATGGCTAGAAACCAGGTCTAGCCTAAAGGCATGATCGTCCCTCTGGTTAAAGCAATAGATATTACATACAAGTGGTCTGTTGAAACAAGCACAAAGATAAAAAATCACAGCACTTTGACCACTAACAATGACTTCATTAGTTTATATAAATCTTTGCTTTTCTAATTAAATCCTGCTGATGATTACTATATGATATACAGCTCTTGTGCCTCACAACTCCAATCTTCAGCTGGAGCTTGGGTTACTTTGTGTGAGGAGTTTTGTATGTATGGGTTGTCTCCCACCATCCAAAAAAAAATGGATAGGCAGATGGATTGGTTCTGCTAAATTGGTTATCGATGTGAATGAGTGTGAAGGTGAAGGTATGTATGATTCTATATGAGGTCCTGCGACTGGTGAATTAAGGGTGAATTCCCCCAGTTAGTGTTTTTAGGATGGACTCTAAATTAGTGCAGTCCTGAGCAGGATGAAACAATTACAGAATACAAATAAGTAAAAGTTCTGTTTATTGTTGATCCATTGAAATGCTCAATAGGATGGACAATCTAAAAAAACCTTAAAAATTAAAACTTATAAACTTTTACTGATAAATGCTGGAACCAGACACTTTTCAATAAGGAAATAGAAAATAGAAATCTACTAATTTGTGTGTGCGTGTGTGTGTGTGTGTGTGTGTGTGTGTGTGTGTGTGTGTGTGTGTGTGTGTGTGTGTGTGTGTGTGTGTGTGTGTGTGTGTGTAAAAAAAAAAGTTCTGGGTATAGTTTTGTGTTTACTGTTTTTCTGTCCCTTTCTGGCTTAAAAACAGCTTAGTTCATGCAGTGAGAAATAATTCTTTGTTTTGTGTATTTTTTGCCTTGAGATTTACATTCTATTTGCTTTAAGCTCAATAAGCTATAGGGATAAATTTACAATCTGTTACAAGCCTAGCATTAATAATCACCGTATATGAATTAGCTTAGAGTCCAGATAGAGAGGTCAGTATCTAAATAGGCAAAATAAATTGATGTAACTTTACATTTTTATGAAGACATGCAAATTGAAATACAAGTCAACCTGCGTGTTTTTGTAACTGTCTTTCACCATCTGTTTGACTTTCAGGGAAGGAACTACAGATCCACACAGAGGGGAAAAACTGGAGCAGAATAATCAATCCCTTCTTCTGCTAAACTGCAATATACAAACGTTAATTAACATTTCACCTGGAGAGAAAGATGCTATGTTTCATGGGGTTGCCAGGTTTGAATTTATCATCACTGAATTTCAGTAAGAAATGAAGGTTGGTCATGGTGGACGTGATGCCTATCCAAAGAACACTGTGTGAGAGCTTTTATTACTGCTTTCATTCAAATGTATCATACATACATTTTATATCTGCTTTTAAAATATTACAAGAATTGACGGTTGTAATGTTTGAGTGTTTGTGTGATACTGATGTGACCTGGGGGGGGAACGGTGGCTTAGTGGTTAGCACGTTCGCCTCACACCTCCAGGGTTGGGGTTCGATTCCCGCCTCCACCTTGTGTGTGTGGAGTTTGCATGTTCTCCCCGTGCCACGGGGGTTTCCTCCAGGTACTACGATTTCCTCCCCCGGTCCAAAGACATGCATGGTAGGTTGATTGGCATCTCTGGAAAATTGTCCCTATTGTGTGAGAGAGTGTGTGTGTGTGTGCCCTGTGATGGGTTGGCACTCCGTCCAGGGTGTATCCTGCCTTGATGCCCAATGATGCCTGAGATAGGCACAGGCTCCCCGTGACACCGAGAAGTTCGGATAAGCGGTAGAAGATGAATGAATGAATGAATGAATGAATGATGTGACCTGGCAACCCTGGTTGTAAGACTGAGGCTTTTTACATGCTTGTGTGATCATGTGTGTTGGAGCATGAGAGTAGTCTAAGCCTCCCTTAACACAAAGTAGAATGTTAATTAACCAAGAAAAAAGCAGCTTTTTCATCTCTCCCACCTTCATGTGTATATAAAACAGTATTGTTCTTAATGAGAACTCTGGGAACAAAGCCACAGATCGAGCTGTGCTGTTATTGATGTTGAAATTAATGACGATGTCACACTATCCTTGTTATTCAGGGCAGCAGATAACTGCAGCAACTTTCCCCAGAGGAACCAACAGAGGAGCCACTTCAAGAGTGCCACACTGACATCTTAATCCAACACAACTTCACACACAAGCAGCACAAGCAACGTTTGATTAGACAAATCCTGGAGAATCCTGCAAAACTCTTGATCAGTCCTGCTTTAATTGTTCAGCTGGAAACTTCAGCTGGCAACCTTTGAGAAAGTGCAAGTTGAAACTAACACTCTCCATTCTCTAAATATTGACCTTTGTGAAAGATGTAACTCACCTGCGCTTCCTGTGGTTGATGCTTCTATTTTGACCTGATATTCAGTATTAGCTTACAAGTTTGAGACTGAGCTATCTCACCTTTTATTGTTTTGGGTTTTTTTTTTTTCAACACAATGAACCAATCACCAAGATGCACAAATGGATGATAAACCGGTGATCAAAGTTTAGTTTACACTTCTAAATTTATTCAAGATGCCAGATTGTGTGTCAAACTGTGTTTTTGCTAGAACAAACAAACTGCATTTGTTGTTATAGCTTTTGAGTTTGTTTTGTGTTTGATCTAAAACCTGGTGCATTTTCCTTATTGTTTAAATTCATGTGAAGCAAGTAAAAACACAGCAATCACCTTCCAGTGTGGACCACATTATTTGAGAGGCATGGTATCGCTCCGGTTCCACCTCTAGCGCATTTCAGTTGCATTGAGAGCCTGATACAATCCTGAGATGTCTCAGCTGCAGATTTGGGTTGGAGGCTGCTGCTAAACTGACAGGAGGTGTTCTGGATATTTGGACAAACAAATAAAAATAGAAAGACATTACATTTACAGTATTTGGCAGATGTTCTTAGCCAGAGCAACTGAGATAACTGAGATTAGCAGGATTAACTGCCTTGAACTCATGACCTTTTCCATCAGTAATCCACCATATTACCCATTGAGCTACCACAGCTCAAGGAAGATACTGAATGCATGACATAAAAACATTGTCAACATTGCTAATTTATCTTATTTTATTGTTAATGTTGCCAGGTTTGAGTAGTCTTTTTTTATTGCCATTTTTCAAATCAATTTTCAGATGTACTCCGTCCAGGGTGTATCCTGCCTTGATGCCCGATGACGCCTGAGATAGGCACAGGCTCCCCGTGACCCGAGGAAGTTCGGATAAGCGGTAGAAGATGAATGAATGAATGAATGAATTTTCAAATGTACGAGAAGCAGACATTTAAGGGTTATATTGAAAAAACGTTGATGGTTATATTGAAGCAGCCATAATAAATACAAGTCTCCTTAAATGTGGCTAAAACTTTGCTAGCTAAGTGATATGTACAAGCAAAGTGAAGGTTTTGGGTAGCTGTGTGCCACATTTAAACAAACATAAGCTTATTCGAAACCACCTGTCAAAATGTTCGTGTGGCTCCTGCACCACAATCTGAACGAACTGATTTAATGTCATTTAATCCTTTTCTACTTGAGTGCAACCAGATTTTAATATGTTAAAATTTTACTCAATTGAGAAACACGTTCCAGGTCAAAGACTGTATGTAGTAAGTCAGATATGTAGTAATGAGAGTGTAATGATAATTCCTTCTGCACTGTTCTCTGTAAGCTTTGTAATGTCCTCTCTCTCTCTTTCTCTCTCTCTCTCTCTCTCTCTCTCTCTCTCTCTCTCTCTCTCTCTCTCTCTCTCTCTCTCTGAGTGGAGCACTTCAATGTCATTCCCTCCAAGCACCCAAACATCATCTATCATCATGACTGACATCTGTCCTCCTTTCCTGTTACATTCTGATGTATGAAATCTCCTAGCTATAAATGAACAGATGAACCATGCGTTGCAGAGAAGGCTGTTTCTTTCTACTATTTATTCCCAACTGACCTTCATTTTATTTCAGAATAACAGGAAAGTGTAGGTTCCTTGCAGCAATGAAAAATTGGTACCGAATTTCAGTTAAGCATATACAGTTTTCTGTGTAGTCTCTTTTACAGTTAGCTGCACCTGTTAGACATTGTGTAGCCTTAATACAGTTGTTGTAAATTAATTAAATTATTTGAAATAATAAGAATTCTTCTTCTTCTTCTTCTTCTTCTTCTTCTTCTTCTTCTTCTTCTTCTTCTTCTTTTTCTTCTTCTTCTTCTATCACAAAAAAATATTTTTTAAACCCCTCCTTACTATCCCTTATGGCATGTTCCGTCCATACTTTGAAAATTAGATGGTGCTTTCTAAAAAAATGTTCAAAGTTAAACAAATCAAATAAAACATCATTATGCAAAAAGACTTTACAATTTGGCCTGACCCACATTTCTCAGGAGATAAAGATTGAAAAAAGTAATGTGATACTTGCCAGAGCAGCCATAAAGTTTTGAATATATTTGGAAGCAGTTTTATGAAACTAGTGGGGATCATGTTCAATCATGTTAATGTGACTGTATACACTTTTGGCCCAAAAAAATATGAGCGCCTAACCATTACATAGCATATTATGTGTGTTGAGCATCCCCTTACTCTTCTGAGAAGGCTTTCATCTAGATGTTTGGGCATGGCTGTGGGGATTTGAAAAAAAATATAAGCTATTGAATATAAGCTATCTTGGTGTAAAAGGTTTTAATGAAATAAAAAAATCTAATCCCCTGAACAATCCTACAAGGACCATAAAAGTAATCAGTTGATGATTAAAGCAACTAGTGTTAACTCATCAAAAAAATTTAATTGCATGTTTATATTGATAATGTACTAATATTTTATCTGTTGAATTTGATTTGAGTCTGTCTCTTGTGTTAAAATCTTGGGTGAGCAATGACACGGTGAATTCTAGGTGAATGAATATACCACTCCTGTTCTTCCATGGCGTGAAAGCTGGAGGGGCTGGCATGATTCAGATGTGACAATCTGGAAGTTGACAGGAAGTCCCATAGCCTCATTGCAATCTCCCACACCACATGTCATAGTTTTATAGCCTGCAACTAACAAAAAACAGTATCAGTAATACAAGCAGTGAATGTAAATTGGACAGACTGGTGTATTGCTGTAAGCCTTGAAGAAATCAAATCACCTACAGTATTTCTTTACACTGAAGGAGGAAACTAAGACAACAGACAATCATTAGCTATCAGTAAAAAGTTGAGAACAATATGTGATAATAAAAAGTGATTAAGAACAAAGAATGTGTGTTTATTTTCTAGAACTGTTAAAGATCTTTCTGAAATTCAAACTGCAACTGATGATCTGCGTAAAACATTTTATAGATTTAAGCTAACATAAACAGCAGCTTTAATAATCAGTAGAAATTGGTACAAACCATCACCTACTTTCCAGGTACTACGCTGGTTTCCCCAGACTCTTCCCCCACATCCCTGACCATCCCTGCAGTTAATCAGACTTATTTATATTCTTTCCCACTAACACTATTCAGGGGAGCATGAGCTACCTCAACATCATGTATAAGTCATACTGTAGACATATACATGCATAATCTTGACTCTAAATAGAACTAGAAAACATGTACCAACTTGACAGATTTATTTATTTATTTATTTATTTATTACCACTAATGCTTTGAACATTGCTAACATTAGCTAAGCTAAAAAGATTACTGAGGGGATTTTAAGACATAAATGTCCAGCTGCTAAAACACTGGGCACTAAGTTTTTCTCAGGTTCTTTATTACTATTCATATTTTATCATACTTTATTATTATTTCTTAAAAATTGTTCTATACAATGTAGCACTACTAGTGACAGTTTGGAAACTCTTCCCTCTTTACTAGCACATACAAGCTAGTAAAGCTGTGCAGCCAACTTGGATTTTTCAACAAGGCTAATACTGGTAGTCAGTTAGGTAACATGAATTTCTGAAAGAATTGTAAAATATGATGTTGACAGGATTTTTGAGGTAATAAGCTTCACTGTTAAACCTTTTCGGGGGGGTCTCTTCTAATATTATTAGTCAGCTAGTTAACATGAGCTAATCTGTCAGGTTTTCTTTGGGGATTTTAAAAGGTAAATACAGTACTCCTAGTCTTATTAGTCATATTCTTAAGACACAGTCATAACCTTCACTGATGTACAACTGCTAAGACAGAATTTTTAAGGGGATTTTAAAATATGGTCGTCACTAATAATGCTAGTCAGCCAGTTAACATGGTCTAATCTTGCAGGATATATGAAGGATATTGAGATATATTGTCAATACCCCTCACTGAAAATGCTATAAAGATAGATAACATGAGTTAATCTCACAGGATATCTGAGAGGACTTTGAGATAAATTGCTCATACTTTTCAATAAAAATGCTGGTCAGACAGTTAACATGAGTTAATCTGGCAAAATATCTGAGGGAATTTTTATATATTGCACACAGTCTTCTAATCTAAATACACTAAATTCTAATCAGATCGTTAACATGAGCTAATATACCTGGATGTCTTAGGGGAGTTTTAAAATGTAAGCATCCCTAGTCTTCTCTAATAAGTCAGCTTGCTAACATAAACTAAGCTGACAGGATTTCTGAGGGGATTTTGAGACATAACTATTTATGGCTACCACTGAACCTGACCGAGTTGCTGATGGGATTTTGAGACATCATAATCGTCACCGAGCTAACCTGACAGGATTTCTGCTCTGGTTATTTTAAGACATAATCTCCCTAAGCTTCACAGATAATGCTAATCAGTTGGTTAACTATGTGCGCTAATTCCAGTGTGAATGTGAACTAGCTCTACATCATCTTTTCCCAGTTTGATTTTACCTAAAACAGACACAGGCTGAGATGTGAAGACCAAATCGTCTTATCAATTCTTTCAAAGTATAGCAGGTAAAGCTTCAGGCCACGAAACTCCTTGCTGATGTTTTTTGACAGCTGTTTCTTGATGGTGTGATTCATTTATGCAGTTTGATCTGAGGATTTAGTCAATAACAGCAACAGAAATACATCCAAGATTTGAATCACTGAATCAGTCATGGAGTGAAACATGTAGCAGCCACATGTTGCCACATGTACATGTTGCCTGCTAACATGCAGTACATGTTGCCACATGTAGCAGCTGTTCCAACATCCATATATATATATATATATATATATATATATATATATATATATATATATATATATATATATATATATATATGGATGTTGGAACAGCTGCTACATGTGGCAAGGTTGAGGAGTTGTCTTTCTTCCATTTGGAACAAACTATACCTGCTTAATCATTTTGGATTTTTTAGTTCATGCCAAGCTGTTGGGAAAAGGCATTCATGTTGAACTCATCTGTGTTTATATACTGCTTAAGCCCTTTTTTGCCTCAGTATCAGTATTAGTGAAGATTATATCTCACTTTTCAAACTGAAAGGCAAAATCACTATGCCATCTTGTGGGCATAATTTGTTGTTGTGTCAAGCTCTATCAAGAGCTCCTTTTCATAGTTTACGTGATTGCTTATAACCATTGGGTCACTCATGGAACCATTTTCAATCTCATTCAGAGTGGCACTTTTGATAAAATGGTTTGGATACTTGGGCCTCCATTTCTTTCTTGGTTTCCTTTTTCTTCTCAAGTGACAGCAGTCTATTCTCGTTTAGTGGCAAATGGGGCAGAACGTTATTACTCTGGAGTGTTTTGCAGTTTCATTACTTGAACTAAAGTTTACATTCTTCTCCTCAGCATCATCGTTGCTGTGAGCTATCTCCCCTGTTATCTGGTGTCTTTATGACTTTTTAGCCAGATGGATCACTTTAATTGGACAGAGCTTTGCAGATTGTGTTTGTAAATCTCCTCCATCTGAGGGTTCAGAGGAAGCAGCAAAGTTCAGCCTCACTTTAGATACTGGATCAATCAGGAGCACTTATCTTTTCTCTCTTTTTTCATCCAGAGGCTCTGATTTGCAATTCAATTTGCATGGCTTCATAAAAATGGAAAGTTAAACAAACAAAGTTACTTTTCACCCTTTTGCTCTCTGACCTCTCTATCTACTCCCTAAGCCAAGCTGCATATTGCGATTCTTAATGCTAGGCTTGTGACACGTTGCCAATAAAATCCTACATCTTATTACGATTAGGATTATTAAGAATAATTCAAACAAAGAATATAAAGCAGAGTGGGAAAAAACACAAAACAAACAAATATCTCTCAATGCTATAACTAAGATGTTTGGTTGGATAAGTGGCAGAAAAAAGCCCTGTAAACACAAAACTAAACCTAGAACTTTTTTTAAACACACACACACGCACACACACACACGCACACACACAAAGGAGTATATTAAGGCTATGAATCAAAACAGCCACTGCAATAAAAAAGACAGATTAAATCTCTTAGATAAAATATAAACCTGAAATCATTTACAGTAAAGCAGGTTTTCAAATAGACCTCCACAGACAAACCACTTTTTGAGTAATATACTCCCAGTTCAGTGATTTATCTACCATGCTATTTGTTCTAAGCTGTCAGGAGTTTGAGAAATTCAGTAAATACAGTGTCAGAAGACTGAACTGGAGTTTTCAAATTTTCATTTATTAGGCACACACAGAAGATCAATACAGAAACCTGGCCATCAGTCAGACTAACATTTACACACATGCTTTTAAAGGGAGAGAAATAGAGAGCGCGAGCAAGAGAGAGAGAGAGAGAGAGAGAGAGAGAGAGAGAGAGAGAGAGAGAGAGAGAGAGAGAGAGTTGATATGAGGGAGAGTGTTTTTGAAATCTTTAGACCACACACCTTCTCACATAAAAGTGCTGTAAATATTTCTATTTTAATATTTCATCTAATTTTATGATGTAAAATTGAAACTTCACAAAAGATGTCATGTCATATACTAGCTCCCTCACATGTATGTCATCAGCTCCCTCACCTTTATGTTATCAGCTCCTTCACCTTTACATCATTAGCTCCATCACTTTTACATCACCAGATCCTTCACTTTTACATTATCAGATCCTTCACCTTTACACCATCAGATCCTTCACCTTTACACCATCAGATCCTTCACCTTTACATCATCATCTCCCTCAACTTTACATCATCAGATCCTTCACCTTTACACCATCAGATCCTTCACCTTTACATCATCATATCCCTCAACTTTACATCATCAGATCCTTCACCTTTACACCATCAGATCCTTCACCTTTACATCATCATCTTCCTCAACTTTACATCATCAGATCCTTCACCTTTACACCATCAGATCCTTCACCTTTACATCATCATCTTCCTCAACTTTACATCATCAGATCCTTCACCTTTACACCATCAGATCCTTCACCTTTACATCATCATCTCCCTCAACTTTACATCATCAGATCCTTCACCTTTACACCATCAGATCCTTCACCTTTACATCATCATCTTCCTCAACTTTACATCATCAGATCCTTCACCTTTACACCATCAGATCCTTCACCTTTACATCATCATCTCCCTCAACTTTACATCATCAGATCCTTCACCTTTACACCATCAGATCCTTCACCTTTACATCATCATCTTCCTCAACTTTACATCATCAGATCCTTCACCTTTACACCATCAGATCCTTCACCTTTACATCATCATCTTCCTCAACTTTACATCATCAGATCCTTCACCTTTACACCATCAGATCCTTCACCTTTACATCATCATCTCCCTCAACTTTACATCATCAGATCCTTCACCTTTACACCATCAGATCCTTCACCTTTACATCATCATCTTCCTCAACTTTACATCATCAGATCCTTCACCTTTACACCATCAGATCCTTCACCTTTACATCATCATCTCCCTCAACTTTACATCATCAGATCCTTCACCTTTACACCATCAGATCCTTCACCTTTACATCATCATCTCCCTCAACTTTACATCATCAGATCCTTCACCTTTACATCATCAGATCCTTCACCTTTACATCATCATCTCCCTCAACTTTACATCATCAGATCCTTCACCTTTACATCATCATCTTCCTCAACTTTACATCATCAGATCCTTCACCTTTACACCATCAGATCCTTCACCTTTACACCATCAGATCCTTCACCTTTACACCATCAGATCCTTCACCTTTACATCATCATCTTCCTCAACTTTACATCATCAGATCCTTCACCTTTACACCATCAGATCCTTCACCTTTACATCATCAGCTCCCTCAACTTTACATCATCAGATCCTTCACCTTCACATTATCAGCTCTCTCACCTTTACACCATCAGATCCTTCACCTTTACATCATCAGATCCTTCACCTTTACATCATCAGATCCTTCACCTTCACACCATCAGATCCTTCACCTTTACATCATCATCTTCCTCAACTTTACATCATCAGATCCTTCACCTTTACACCATCAGATCCTTCACCTTTACATCATCATCTCCCTCAACTTTACATCATCAGATCCTTCACCTTTACACCATCAGATCCTTCACCTTTACATCATCATCTCCCTCAACTTTACATCATCAGATCCTTCACCTTTACACCATCAGATCCTTCACCTTTACATCATCATCTTCCTCAACTTTACATCATCAGATCCTTCACCTTCACACCATCAGATCCTTCACCTTTACATCATCATCTTCCTCAACTTTACATCATCAGATCCTTCACATTTACACCATCAGATCCTTCACCTTTACATCATCATCTCCCTCAACTTTACATCATCAGATCCTTCACCTTTACACCATCAGATCCTTCACCTTTACATCATCATCTCCCTCAACTTTACATCATCAGATCCTTCACCTTTACATCATCAGATCCTTCACCTTTACATCATCATCTCCCTCAACTTTACATCATCAGATCCTTCACCTTTACATCATCATCTTCCTCAACTTTACATCATCAGATCCTTCACCTTTACACCATCAGATCCTTCACCTTTACACCATCAGATCCTTCACCTTTACACCATCAGATCCTTCACCTTTACATCATCATCTTCCTCAACTTTACATCATCAGATCCTTCACCTTTACACCATCAGATCCTTCACCTTTACATCATCAGCTCCCTCAACTTTACATCATCAGATCCTTCACCTTCACATTATCAGCTCTCTCACCTTTACACCATCAGATCCTTCACCTTTACATCATCAGATCCTTCACCTTTACATCATCAGATCCTTCACCTTCACACCATCAGATCCTTCACCTTTACATCATCATCTTCCTCAACTTTACATCATCAGATCCTTCACCTTTACACCATCAGATCCTTCACCTTTACATCATCATCTCCCTCAACTTTACATCATCAGCTCCTTCACCTTTACACCATCAGATCCTTCACCTTTACATCATCATCTCCCTCAACTTTACATCATCAGATCCTTCACCTTTACATCATCATCTTCCTCAACTTTACATCATCAGATCCTTCACCTTTACACCATCAGATCCTTCACCTTTACACCATCAGATCCTTCACCTTTACACCATCAGATCCTTCACCTTTACATCATCATCTTCCTCAACTTTACATCATCAGATCCTTCACCTTTACACCATCAGATCCTTCACCTTTACATCATCAGCTCCCTCAACTTTACATCATCAGATCCTTCACCTTTACACCATCAGATCCTTCACCTTTACATCATCAGCTCCCTCAACTTTACATCATCAGATCCTTCACCTTCACATTATCAGCTCTCTCACCTTTACACCATCAGATCCTTCACCTTTACATCATCAGATCCTTCACTGTTACATCATCAGCTAATTTACCATTAGATCATCAGCTCCCTCACCTTTACCTCCTTTACCTCACTTTAGGTTACTGTATATGACTTTTTGTGCATGATCACCAACAAGTGTTCAAGTGCATGTGCACAGAAAGTGATTGTTCTCTTTCAATATGTATTGTTCTTCTATATTTGATATTTCTATTTGTAAAAAGCCATTAACAGTAATCAGTGTCTTGCCTTTTAGCTGGTTACTGAGTCTCATTATGATCACAACAGATTTACATAATTTATTATCACTGAACAGTTTTCCATGTGTCCTCTTGCTATTGTCTGTTATCACATATACAGGCATATTAAACATGAGCTGTAAGAAAATTTAAAGGAGACCTCAGACTTGCCGTTTTCATGCTTGCACTAACAGGCATGTTTCTAATTTAACCTGTAACAACCTTCAAAGCCTCAACACAGCAACTGAAACTAATAGAATTATTACTCGCCTACTCCTTCCTCTTCCAACGTTGTTTCTCATTGCACCTCTCCATTCATCTTACTTTGTTTTCTCTGTCAGTCTGTCCTCTCTTCACCCCTCCTCTTTTCCTGCCAAGGCTCTCACTCAGAATGCAGAAAAAACAGCTTTCTTCCACGTCCTTCATTTTCCTGTTTACCCTTCAAATTCTCTCTCTCTCTCTCTCTCTCTCTCTCTCTCTCTCTCTCTCTCTCTCTCTCTCTCTCTCTCTCTCTCTCTCTGTCTGCATAACTGGCAGCTATGCAGAAATAGAGATTATTTTGGTCATGTAAATGATGCAGGCCTGAAATATAACACTCTTAAACCAATTAAAAACATAAAACAATATCATAAAAATATATGAATACTTTATTAATAATTTATTATATTTTTATTTTTTAATAAAAATCTAAAACTAACATATAATTAATTAATTAATTAATTAATTAAACAATTAAACAATTAATTACAAAATAATAAGTCACTACACACTACACACACACACATGCACACTCACACACACACAAAGGCTATGGGAATTTATTAGCTTTAAAATAGTGAATTAAAATTTACTTTTGTTATGGTAAAATAAGCTGCAGTCTTACATATTGTTAGATTCCCACCTCTGCATACACAGATTTAAAATAAAAAAATAAACTTGTTAAAGCACTTTTTCCATGTAATGCAACACTTTTTGGGTAAGAATCTACTAACTTATTTCCATAAATTCTACAGATCTCTCAAACTGTAAGAGGGTCTCCTGCATATAGCCTTCTTCTAGACATTCTTAAGTTTTTGTTAAGATTTAGCCATAGACTTGGACCGGAAGTTCCAAATCATTGATCTTCTTGATTAGTAGATTGGTATTTGGAGCTAGCCTCTTGATTGGAGCCTCAGTTCCAGCTGAAGAGAAACAGCCTCATTGCATCATGCTGCCACCACCATGCTTCACCATGGGAATAAGTTGTCCTGGTCTTTATAACATCAGACCAAAACATATTGAAACAAACATGCTGGAAAGGGTTTCTATTTGGCCAAGCCATAGCCCAAACATGTAAAGAATAATAATGGAAGTGGCCAGACTTTGTAAAACGTTCCGGCAGCTGATCATTTTTGTCTCATCATATTTTAAAAGGATGTCATGTTCTTGGTGAATTCATACATTTACAATGCTATTTGGGCATCTAAATTATTTTATACACCTCTCCTGATGAATACCAATTTTAAAGGAAGCATGCTTTGTAAGCTCAGTACTGATCATGGATTACAAAACCAAGACAATGTTATATTAGCCTAGACAAGCCTATAGAAAGTGCTGATTTTTATTTGGTGTTAATCATAATCACATTAACAATGTCAGGTGAATGATGCTAATCTTTGTGCTTGAGTTTGAATGTCATATAAATACTTATACAACCAGGTTAATATAAGGTTTTCCTTTGCTTTTTTCTTTCCTAACATGTCTCATTAATTTGATGCCTTTTTTTTCCATTTCATGTAAGAACATATGAACATTTCATGACTCCCATTTGTTTATGTGCTTCTGAGTTGCATCAGTTATGTGATTTAGTTTCAGTGTAAATTGTTGCTTCTGTTCTTGCTTGTGGCATAAATAGTTCCCTTGTGCCTGCCTCATACAGACATATTTTATCTAAAGAGCAAAGTGTGTAAGCTTGTGTACAAAAGTTTTGTATACCTATTAAATAATCTGTGGAACTCTCTGATGGTCTGGAGACCACAAGCTTACACTAAATATATAATAGAAAACAAATTACAGTTCATTTTAGTTTATATTTCTACATAAATCTTTGCATGCATATTGTATACATTCTTAAAAGATTTAATTAAAATGTGAAACATACATTTCTACAGTATGTCATATTTTATACATTAAGTGTGTAAACTGCAGTGTGTGTATCCTGCTGTACATCAAACACTGGAATGTGTAATGAGTTGTTCACTGGCGTATATGTTTATTGTATTTGAGAGTATTTAATGAGACTGGAGAAATAAACTGTTCAAATATTTAATCGCTTATGGAATCTTTCAGATTTTTAAAGAAGTGCAAAAGAATAGGATTCATTTTGAACTACTTCTGAACTTTAATACTTTAATCTCTCAGGACCCATAAGCGGGTCTAGACTTTTCTCGCACATGTAACTACATATGTTTTCTATTAGTTTCACTGTACTTACTGAATAATTCATAGTATTACTGAATAACATGCTTCAATATGAATAACTGAATAACAATTAAGATATAAAATATCACCAGACATGCTGAAAAAAAATTAATCCACAATTGGGGTAGTGTGATGGAATTGATTAAAGATTGATGGAATAGTTAAACATTGACTTGTACTATTTGTCAGGATGTAGTTACTTTTAATGTAGTGGAAAGTCTCCAAAACAAGCCAGATCTGGTCATTGCTTATTTTGCAGCAGCTACTCAGTTATTCCAATCAGTTGCCTATTCCTCTCTCAAAACAAAACAAAACAAAACAAAAAAATACAAAAAAACAAAAACAAAACAAAACAAACAAATCTTGTTATATTATTTTAACAAAACACATCTTGTTATATTATTTTACAGAACAACCACAAAACCTTTCCCCATTTATGGCATTTTTTCAGGCACCCTTATCCAGAGCAACTTATCTCATTTTACACAACTAAACAGTTGAGGGCCTTTCTCAGGGGTCCAGCAGTGGCAGCTTGTTGGATGTGGGATTCAAACTCACAACCTTCTGATTGGTAGGTAGTCAAATTTAAGTCAGTGATTACAGATTTAATCACTGATGCATTGATTGCTCATTTTCAGGATTGGAAAATGTGAAATATATTTTGTCCTTGATACTGATTTTTTGAGTTATTGAGAGTTGAAATGTGGAATGGTGGATTTTTCATTTGTATATTTGCAGATTTAATGATAGGTAATGGTGTATTATTAATTATACTTTGGTTAAATAAGTAAATGCTGAATTGAATTAAGTGTAGATCTCTTTTGAGTCTGTTATTCATGTGGTAGTATGAAAAAGGATTTTTTGATACTTGATTTTTTAATTAGTTTATGTAAGACAGATTGTGGTCCATGATTATCCAACAGTGTTAATACATTTTATAATCCAATTACAAAAGCAGAACAAAAACAAAGCCACAGGGAATTCTCTGACAAATTATGTAATACAATTCGCACTGTGTGTAGTTCTTCAGGACAGTGTAAGTGTGTGAACATGTAATGATGAGATTCAGAAGGTGTGATATTTCTGAAGTGCATTTCAGGTCTGCTCTCTGTGGATTCAGGAAGGATGTGGATTTGAACGAGATAGAGAGAGTGCAATAATAACAAGCCAGTGGCAAAGTGTGATCCCTCAGGAGGAGTGTTAACACAATGCATAGACATGAGAAACTATTGCACAATGTTTATCTTTGCTCCTGTATTTAATGATCCTTTACACACACACGCACGCACACACAGGCACACACACACGCATACACACACACACACACACTTCTTGAATTGACAACATGCTATTTTATGAATGTTGTATATTTAAAATCACATACAGCATATACAGAGTTTCATGATAAATGCTATTAACATTCTGTGATGATGTAATAGACTTACCAGTGTTGTGATATGCCACTGTAACATAATCAGATGCCCACCCTTCATCCGAGTGTTAGCACTTCCTGGTAACCTTGTTTTTTTTTTAACTTATAAGACATGCTCTCACCACACCATGTTTTGAGTAATGTCAGTTACATGCCTTACTTAGCCTTTGTATGTAATCCCGTGTTTGTAGTTTTCTGTTTTCTCGTTTTGTGCTCGTTGGACCTTGTTTTATTGGACTGGTTTGCATTGTGGATTTGCTTCTCTGCTCTTTGATCTAAGCCTGCTCAATCTTTCTGTCTTTGCTTCACATTTTGGACTGTATGCCTGTGTATTCTATTAAATCTTTTCCTTTGACCTGGCCTCGTAATGAACATGTCACATCAACAAGAATATGTCACAGTGATCCAATGTATGTAATACATTAGAATGACATGCCTTTTCACCTTGGATATCAAAATCAGATAATAGGTCTGATAGTAGGTCCAGCTACAAAGCAAATCAAATCACTCCTATAGTGATACATTTCAGATATGGTGGTAATAGATTTATTTAGCAATTTGGATGGAGCCTCCAGTGTACATGCTTTGTAACACTCGAAAATAAATCTTCTATAAAGTCAACTCTTCCAATGTTGGAAAGTCTTCAAGTACAATTTTTTTTTTCGATTTCTTAGTAACACGGTGAGCTGTGTATTTTGTGAGCTGTGTTCTTCTCATGGAGGGTAATAGGACACAATGCTGTTGCTGATTGGCCGACACTGGCGCTGGCCAATCCCTGCCCCGCAGCTGCAAGACCTGTGCTGTCCATGGTGCTGAAGTGACACCTTTTCTTCAGCACTGCCGCGGGTGTTATGTGAGGAGCGCTTGCCGGTCTTTTGTAAGCGGTTGTCGGCAGACAATGTTTATTACACACCATTATCTTTTCATTTTTCTGCTCATTTTAATTTACACCATGGTACAGCATTTGAGGAATATCACTCAGCCTCACACTGACCCTTGAAATCAATATTAAATCCAGTAAACTGCAACTGCAGTGTGTGTGTGTGTGTGTGTGTGTGTGTGTGTGTGTGTGTGTGTGTGTGTGTGTGTTACTGTATCCTCTGTGTCCCAACTGTGTCCTTTGTGCTGACTCCTCACCCTGTCTTACCCAGAGTATTGTAAATAATAGAACTTGATCCTATTGATCACCTCCTCTTCTCTGTGACTTTTTAATTAACCTTCACACACAAGGTCACACGAAAAGTAAATACACAGTCACACACACACACACACACACACACACACACACACACACACACACACACACACACAATCAAATAGCCAAAAGTCACTGGACTTTTTATTTTAAGCTCAAGAAATTAGCACAGAATTTGCCAAGTAGCATGTAAGTATAGTAATTTGATTGTAATTTCTCATTACACACAGTTCACCTCAATTCTGAACATGGTGCACAGTAATTAAATGCATATGGTCTTCATTCAACCATTCAACCAGCCAAGAACAAAAATCCGAGGTGAAACTGAACAGTCATAGAATACAATATCACTTGGATTTTTTTCTAATTTCCAACTGTCCAGTTTCCTTATACTCCTGGTTTTTGGCTGGCAGCAGTGGTACCTGGTGTAGTTTTCAGGATTTCAATGTGGAAGAGTTAAAATAGAGGTTCTTAAATCGATTAGTTAGAATCCTTGTGTAAAAAGCTTTGTTTTATCAGATCTCCCAATATGGAGATAGAATACATTTAAAGAATTTTGGTAGACGCCCTTGTCCTGAATGACTTACATATATCTTGTATTTTACAGCTGGGCATTTGTGGATTGGGGCTCAGGATGGCAGCTTGGCAGAGGGGGGGTTGGGCACATGACCTTCTGATCCATAATCCAATGGTCTAACCACTGAGCTACCACTTCTTCCTATCCCTTCCACATGAAAAGCATAGCCAATTCTGCTCCACTGGCTTTTATGCATAGAAGGCAGTGACATCACTGAGATTCAAGCTAATGATCTCTTGTCAATAATATAGCAACCTGTGGCTGGAAGCCAAGGAAGTAAAATTGGCTATGCACTTTGGATGGTAGGGATGGCATACTCTCTCTCCCTTTTAAGTCCAAACAACACAGGCCATTTGTAGGCATCTGTGAGCTTGTGTATGTTGAAAAGGGGGGATAGCACTGTTCTCCGATTGTATTGCACTGCTTGGTGTGGTTGTCTGGTTTCACATGTCTCAGAGGAAGCATGTATTAGCTTTCACCCTCCCAAGTTGGCATTTGAATGTATGAATGGGGAGAATTGGCTGCTGAGTGAGGACTGGCAGGTGACCAAATTGGGGAGAGACTAGAGGAAAAAGCTGTGACTAAAGCATGCTTCTTTAATGTAGCCGTAACTAATCATCTTTAAGTGGTTTGTTTTTATTTGTTGTTGAAGATAAAATAATGACGTGTTTAGTTAGCCTACTTATTTTAAAGTGGGGTGATATAAATAGTGAGCATGCACAAAACCAGGTTGTATGAAATGGAACAGGAATTAAGGCCACACTTTATGTCAGAAATATCTGACTGAGTCTGGGAGTGTATCTTATAAATAATAGTAGTATACACACACCTATTAACCGAATGCTTGCTGTGGTGCTAAATTCTGAATGCCACGCCTAGTGCATTGCATTAATTTATGACCATGAAAATAGCAAGAATGTGTTAGCTAAAATTTTGCATGCCGCCAAACCAGTATAGTAACTCGATTTTGTTAACCAGCAAATTGCGCTTGATCAGCGCAATAATATAGTCTGTAGATTCATGTTAGCATTTGGTTTGGTCCAACAGTGATCCCTTGTGGGACCAATAAGAGCTTACACACACTCATTGAAGAGAAAGAAAACGAGAGAGAGAGAGAGAGAGAGAGGGAGAGTGAGAGAGAGTGATAAAAGTAAGCAGAAGCAAGCTTTAAGGAAGGAGTGCATAACAAAAGTGTGTATGTGTTTGTTTCCTTTGTCTTGTGCAGCACACATTAGGGATGTAAGCTTCTACAGTAGGGATGCGTGTCTGTCTCTAATTTGATTCGAGATGCAATATTTGGACCTGTGACAAGAAGTCAACATCATGCCATCCACTGTCTTTCCACCTGCCTGTCTGTCACCCTGCATTTCCTGTCAGCTGAAGAACTCATAACTGCAATCTTGTTTTCTTTCTTTCTTATCTCTATGTCGCATACATGTGGTTCTGACTACAACAACTCAAACAACTGAGTCCACATTTACTGCGCACAACTGACACCAGTCATCAAAATAATCAACATTGTGACCTTGAGCTTAAATTTGTTTCTCTTGTGTGATATCGATTCTGACATGTTCTGGATGAAGTCCAGTAAAACTGTGTGACTTGTAACAAAACCACTATTTTAAATGAATTCAATTCATCTATTTTATAAGAATTCATGTAAAATCACTGAATATGATATGAATATGTATGAATACAGTATGTGTGTTTATGAATATGGATAACTATACTGAATATATAGCATGTACAATAAATATGTGTATTATAAATTGTCCACAATTTCTGCTGCAAGACCAGTTTCGCTCCTGAACTCAACATTTTCATATATTATATAAAGAGCTGTCATTTATCATTATTATTATTATTTTTTTACAAAAATCCATGTGTTTATACAAATAGAGAATGTCCTTTAAGTCCATTTCCATTTCTCTGGTCGAATGAAACTCTAGTGTACTGGTAAAAAGGGCAAACAAATTATATCCACAAGCGTGCAATCACTCGAGGGCTATAAATAAAAGTACTTTATAATGTGAAGAATATAGCATTTCTTTCTCTCGTATGGATATTTCATATACATGTCGTATGGTGTCACAGCACTAATTATTTATATATTTAGACACTATGATGTCATTCTGGAAACAAATCAATATAGGCTATTAGTTTCTAAATTTTGATCAGCTTTGATCTGCAGTTTTTTTTAAGGCAGATAATTTTTTATCTAGCTGTCTTTCAGAATTAGCTTTAAATGGATTTATAACGTTTTTTTTTCATAAAATATGAAATTAAAAAAGCACATTTCAAACATAAGTTGGCAAAAAGAAATGCAGCCCATGAGCTAAAACAATATTTCTCTCTCTCTCTCATGAGTCCCATTAAATATAATCATAACATCCTTTGTATATAGACTCACTAAGAGTCTCCTAGACTTTCCCTTCTGACCAAAAGCTCAGTAACAGTTCAGCTCATCTCTTAAAGCCAGTACAAGGCATTCAGGCAGCAAGTGAATGAGATTTCAGAGTCACAGTCAGACAGCAGGATAATTAGACAGCTTGGTGGTGAATGTAAGAATAATTTTAGTGTTAAGAACAAATCATTATGAATTCAAGATAATGCTACAAGAATAGTGTGTTTAAACAAAAAACAGCAGAAGAAAAAACAAACAAATAGCAGTGAGTGCTTTTGAACATAGGAAATAAGAAACATTAACAAACAAGAGGTTCTATGTGATCAAATCAAAATCACAAATCAAAATCAAAAGATCATAAATCAAAAGATAACTTACCCCAATGTTGGCATTGTTTAACATTTATATACATACTCTGACCGACACAGCCAAAATACCGCTCCACACCCAGCCCCACGGCTCTATGGACAGGGCCACTAACAGCGTGGCAAAAAGTTTTAGCACCAGAGTCAGCGTCATTTATTTTTCCCCAAAGATTCACCAGAAGAGACGCACCACCTGCCTGCTGGTGAAATGAATTCCATGAACATATATCAGAAACGAATGACACCAAGCACCAAAACGTAGCAGCACACACAAACACACACACAGGGGATATCACCGGAATCTGAGTAACTGAATCCTTAACTTGAGGAAGTAGATATTGGTGCTAATCCAATCGCTCCGGAGCGAGGACGAAGGAAGGGTAGCCGATTGCTGGAAGACAAACGGGAGTCTGGAGCTTGAATGACTGCAAAGAAAATCGTGTTAGTACATACGAGACCAGACAACAAGTGACTGAGAGTTGTATTTATAGTGAGTGGTGATTGCTAAATGAGGAGCAGGTGGTGCTGATTAGTACTCAGGTGATTGTGATTGGTGGTGAGTGAGGGAAGGACCTGGTGGCTCCATGACAGCTTTGGAGACGTGACGCCCTTTTTTTTCTTTCCATGTCTGATTCCCTAGAGTGCCCTGAAGTGGTGGAGAATGCGGGCATTATCAGACATGGAAGCTGAGCCAGCCCAGAGTGTGGAGCAAATTCTGCAGCATTTGCTGCAGTCCAGCTTACAACAGCATGGGGTGACCCAAGAGCTGAAGAAGAGCCTACATAGTGTCACACAGGAGTTACTGGATTAAAAGAGAAGCTCACAGGCAGCAAGGACCCATCTTCCTAATCCCAGCCGTGGCACTCAGGACCGCCTCTCCAAGTTAATGGCAGACAACGACGTTGAAGTTTTCTGGGACACTTCGAGCGCTCTGGGAGGGCTGGTCCAAGCTTGGGCCGATGCACTGGCGCCGCTGCTTAGCGGGGAAACATAGCTGGCCTACTATGTCCTGGAAGCCAAGGAGGATGTGGATTACGGCCTCATGAAGCAGGAGATCCTCATCCACTGATCCCCTGTCAATGCCACCGGCGATGTCCACAAGTGGCAGTAACCCCGTGACTAGAACCCGGTCCCAGATGGAGATCGGGCGTGAACCAAGGAGAGAGTTCCGGCCATATCGCTCGCCCAATCCCAGGGCCAATTTCTTTCCTAGTAAGAAATGGACTGCTGTATCACCACATGGATTAACCGCATGGGGCCCAATGTGCTCAAAAGCGAGTCTATGATGGCCTCGCCTAACCTTGGGAATTTTAGCCTGGAGATCAGGTAATGCTGCTCATCCTCAACGCTGCTTGCAAGTTCCTGGCAAGGTGGCAGGGCCCGTACATGGTCCTTGAGTGAAGAAGCCCTGTCAACTACACACTGAAACAGCCAGGTAAGTGTGCAGACTCACAGCTTTATCATATTAATCTATTGAAGAAATGGATTCCTCCTGTGCCTATTGTGTCTGCATTCGCTACCACTGACACAAATCCCCAAGAGCGTGCCCTGGTCAGGTGGGGAGAGGATCTCGCACAGGCCCAAGGACAGAACATCACAGAGCTCCTTGACCAGTTCTTGGATGTCTTTTCCTCCATGCCAGGCTTCACACAGCTGGTGCATCACGAGATCAAATCCTCTCTGAGGATGGTGGTCTGACAGCAGCCATACTGGGTCCCAGAACCCCACCATCAGGCTCTAGAGGCAGAAGTGGTACGGATGCTAAGGGACGGAATTATTGAGGACTTCGCGAGCCTGACGTTTAGCCCGATTGTGGTGGTGCCTAAGACCAACGGGAGCATTCGCCTGTGTAATGACTTTTGGCGGCTTAACCAGATGTCAGAGTTTGACATCTCATGCATCTCACCTCATGAAGCGCATGGGGAAGGCCCGGCTTTCTTTACACTCAATCTCACCAAGGGCTATTGGCAGGTTGCTTTAGCCCTGGATACCAAGCCGAAAAAGGCCTTCAGCACTGCCAATGGCCACTGGCAGCACCAGGTTCTTCCTTTTGGCCCCCGTGATCCATCACTGCGGACTATTTGGATGATGTCATCATCCACACCTCCACTTGGGCCGACCACTTGTGCCATCTGGGGAAGGTACTGCGGGCCCCCTGGAAGGCCAAGCTTACAACTAACCCCCACAAATGCCACCTGGGGCTGTCCAAGGTACAGGCATACTGAAACCACATGAAAAGAAGATTAACGTGGTCAAGGGCCATCCCCGACCAACAACAAATACACAGGTACCTGCCTTTCTGGGCTTGGCCTGCTATTACAGAAGATTTGCCCCTAACTTCTCCTCTGTAGATTCCACCCTCTCAGATTTAATGAGGAAGGGCCAGCTGGACCAGGTGCAGTGGAAGGATGAGACAGAGAAACCCTGACTTTGACTTCCCCTTCACCCTCCAGGCTGGGGCTCAGAGCTAAGGGAGGGGGGCCTGTGACGGTGGAGCATGCACCGCCTACACAGCCAAAATACCATCAGCCAAAATACACAGCCAAAATACCATCTCACCCCTGTAAGACTAAAACCTCGAGAAAGGCTGTGGTTTAGCACCACGGACAGCGCCATGTAGTTCCAATAGTGGGAAACCAATCAGCAGCGCTCACCCTCTGGCTAGGAGACACAGCAGAGAGCCAGGCTCAGCAGCTAGAGGGAGTTAAGATGGATGAGGATGGGATTAAAATGTGCTGTCTTTGTCTCCCTTGTTTTCCCCCACAGATTCACCAGAAGAGGACACGCCTGCTGAGACTGGGCCACACTCCTGGGTCAAACTTTTTCTCTTCTTCTACGCTTTGGAGATACCCGCATCTTTGCCTTTCTTTTTGGGACTGCACCATCTCCTTCACTCCCCTTTTACACCACCAGTTTGTTCCAATAAACTCTCAATACTGAGATTTTCATCTAACTTCCATTTCTGTGTCTGCCTCTCTCCGTGTCTGATTCCCTAGAGTGCCCTAAAATACTAATTAGCCATAATATTAAAACCACTTTTCTAATATTGTGTAAATCCCCCTTGTGTTGACAAAACAACCCTGACCCTTTGATGTTTGGATTCCACAAGACCTCTGAATGTGTGCTGTGGTATCTGGCACTAAGACATTAGCAGAAGATTCATTAAGTTGTAAGGTGGAGCCTTGTTCAGCCTGGTTACAAACACTTCTTTGTCCAGCACATCCTACAGAAGTCTGATCGGATTGCGATCTGGAGAATGTGGAGGCCAACTCAACACCTTGAACTCTTCGTCAAGTTCCACAAATCATTCCTAAATAATGTCTGCAGTGTAGGAGGACATTAGAACAAGAGGCCACTGACATTATGGAAGATGGCTGCTCTGAATACTTGTTCTGTAACAACATCCAAAAAATGTTAAGGTTTCCCAGCATTTTTCAGAGTGTCACAGTCATTCCTCCAGATTGCCTTCTTCATACACACACACACACACACACACACACACACACACACAGTCATCCTCTTCTCCCTACATGCATCAGCAAGTCCTGGTTCACCAGTTGTGCTTCCTTTGGACCAGTATTGGTAGGCAATAAACGCTACATTTCAGGAACACTCTACAAGACCCACTGTTTTGGAGAAACTCTGATATAGTCATCTAGCCATTATAGTAGCTCAGATCCTTACACTTACACTTATATAACGGTTTATACAGTACATATTTACAATAGGGTCCAATGCTCCGCAAACAGCAATCACAATTTTTTTATTTTGTATTCTTTTCAAATGTAATAAAATTACTTTCACTGATTTTAACATAAGTGAAAAGTAACATTTTTTAAATATTTACAAGAGTTTCAAAGTTACTTAGTATTCAATATGTCCTCTGTTTTGCTTTAATGACAATGTGCACTCAAATCTTATAATCTATTTTAGACCAAATACATTGAACATTTACTTTCTTGTTAAAAATACTTTACAGTAAAAATTTACTGTTATTACACTTCAATGCTAGAGCTTCAGATTTACATATTGCTCCTTTTTTACACCATGCAAACGGTGTTAAAATAGACTTTCTCTGATTCAGCCAGACTCATTAACAATGCCTCACACTCTGTGTAGTACAGACAGTATGTCTTTGTAAAGGTGGGCTATTAAATCTATAAGCAATTAATCCATGTGGACTTTCTTCTTTCCTGCACAGAATCAGGCAGTTGTTTAGTGTCAAAGTATGACAATAGTAACCATAGGAACAGGGTCAAAAGGCCAATGGGAACACAGTAGGTTACATGTCAAAGCTGTTAACAGGCTAACAAGTGAATTACAAAATAATGAGTTAGTTTTATTCACACCTCATGAAAAAGGATGCAGAGAGAGAGAGAGAGAGAGAGAGAGAGAGAGAGAGAGAGAGAGAGAGAGAGAGATGGAAGCTCAGTGCTTTACATCAGGTCTGCAGAATTCTTCACCACTAAATAACATCTCAGAAATCTCAGGACAGATCATATTGTGTGTGTGTGTGTGTGTGTGTGTGTGTGTGTGTGTGTGTGTGTGTGTGTGTGTGTGTGAGAGAGAGAGAGAGAGTCAAGTCAAGATTAAAGAAGCTCTTATTGTCATTCCAACCATATATAGCTGACGCAGTGCACAGTGAAATCAAACTATGTTTCTCCAGAACCATGGTTCTACATAAGAACAACACAAAGCTACATAAAACAACACAGAGCTACAGTTAAGTTAGACTATCCACATAAAATGCATAGTGTGTCACCTACTGCAAGACAAAGGACAAAGGACAAAGCAGACAGACAATACAATACACTACAAGACAGATACATTAAATAGTGCTAACCAGTAACATGTAAACATACCTACACATGTGCTAGCAACAGTGTAAAGATATCCACTTGTGTGATAGCAGCAGTTATTAGCAGCATTAAATGTACAAAAAGTAGAGTTTAATTAAATGTAAAAAAGATTACTAACACATTAGAAAAATAACTAAGTCTACAAGTCATAAACGTGACATAATACATAGAAATCAAAGCAATCTAACTTATCTTCTCTGCTTTATCATACCTCAACCTAAACCAATAAGCAAATCCAACAATCATATCATATTGAAATGTCACAGTAATGAAACCCAGAAAAAACCACATTCTGTCAGAAGTCATCTAACCATGTCACTTCCACCATATGGCAGCTTTTCTCTGATTGGTCCATGCACTGCGCTTGTGAAGGAAATCTTGCTTCACCCGTGCTGTTGTCATGGTGATTGAAAGTGATGGAAAGATTGATGAATGGCCTCCACATTTGTTACATTCATAAAACTGCTCACAGAGCATCGCATTGTGGGTAAACACATTACAACAGTAAATAACAGAGACGGCACGTACACACATGAACACACAGAGTGTGTACGTGTTAGACCCTCACAATAGACACAAACACACACACACACACACACACACACACACACACACACACACACACACACACACAGTGACATGTATGGGGAAATACAAACAAACAAATTGTTGATATGGTTCAATATGGTCCTTGTTTATTGAGACATTGTTTATTTATTTGTTTGTTTGTTAAGAAATGTCCAGAGTGTGCTATAGGTAATGTTGTTAACCTCAAGCCTTCCAACATGAATGTATATATATATATTAAAATGATTATCAACATGTATGATTTATGCAGATAAACTATGTACATATTGGTGTGTGTGTGTGTGTAGGTGTGTACGTAGGTGAGTGTGTAACTCAGAGACGGAAAGAGAGAAAGAGAGGGACAAAGATGGTGAGATAAAATGAAAGGAACTACTTGTGTGAGAACTTCAGTATCTCATCCATCCTGCTACAGTTGCATTTGCAGACTTTGCAAAGTAACTCTAAACAGATAAAAAGGCTGATTGTAACTGTTGGTACTGTAAAAGAGGACTGAAACCCTTGGGATATGTTGATATAGGAAAATAATCAACTTCGGGATAGTAGTGGTAGCCCATTTTATAACACATACGTACACACACATACACACACACACACGCACACACACACACACACATAGTTGCAAATTCATGCATAAAGTATACATACACCACATAATCAGTGTGCACATGTCCCATTATCACCCCACAGCATTTTGTCCCAGACTGACTTGAATTACAGCTCAGAGCATAGAAGACAATGCAAAGCAAGGAAACATCCTCCTCTTACTGAATTAACCTGTAATCATCACCAACACACACTATAGCACACAGCACATCTTTCACTCTCTCACATCTCTCATCACATTCCTTTTTCCTTTCTGTTTCACACTTCCTCGGTACATCCCACTACACAAATCAGCAAGCGTGTGCCTACAGAAATGACTGGCGCAGTGTGTGGTGACTGCACACACCAATTATACACACCTAGAGCAAGTGTCTCTTCAGTTTAATGGTTTCTCCTCAACAGCGCTGATTTTCACAAAAACCTGCCGATAAATTCGAAGTTGAATTTATAGAAAACAGCTCAGTTGGGGCATTGAGAGGCCCTGCTGCTCTTCCACACTAACGCACACACACACACACACACACACACACACACACACACACACACACACACACACACACACACACACACACACACACACATGACTACTATAAAGCATTCTTATGTTCAGAGGGCTCTCTATGAGATGAGTGGCCTGTGGGCTGTTAATTGTTCAGCTACGTTCCTTCATGTACTTCAGCATTCATCCGTTTTACATCTTCACTGATCTCCAGCTTCATTTAGAAAACATTTCTACAATCTAGACTATAGACTAATTCTATAGCTTTGATCCGAGGTCCAGATCGGAACTTTATGAATATATTTGAAGCCTGAAACTGACATATCTAATAGTGCTCTGCATCTTTATCTTGTTTAGGTTGATACGTCAAAATGTTTGTATCCACATTCAGTGGGCGTGGCTTAAAAAATGACTCTAATACTAGGTCTTCAAAAACACTGGAAAAACCTAGATGTAGTAATACAAGCACTCTCAGCATGGTCTCTTAATACACATATTTATCACTAATTGCTCTTAAACCAAGATTTGAATCTTGAGTTATCTATAATTAGATATCACTAACACTGCATTAAGTGTTTGTATTATTATAATGTGTAGTGTTTGTATAATGTACTGTAAATAACAGAAGTTGGAATTCAAGACAAAACCATAAATTGTCTATAAATTATCAAGCTTCATATTATCCACACCAGCTATACACACGTACAGTACCTCAAAATTCTCTTCAGTTTAATGTTTCATTAGTGTTATATTGTTGCTGAAAGTTAGTTCTGTGTAAGCATTATTACTTCCATTATCTTCTATTGTTAAAGATTTTTTAACAATATCAGAAAACACCCCATCAGAATAAATCTCAATATATAGAGGAAACTGTAATTGTATTCCAGAGCCTACAGTTTTCCAGAAACATTATTCATTTTTCCTGCTGAAGAAATACATAAATTTGAATCCCTTCGGATTAACCACATGGCTGCATGGGCACAGCACTTCATGTGCTCAATCCCCAGAGTCATTGTTTTGTTCAGAAATGAGATTCACTCTTGTCTTGTTCAGCAGGTCAATATTTAAATCGATGAATCTCCGTCCCACAAACAAGATTTCCTCCTCTTCCATTCAGTGCTTGAGTCAACAGATCTATGTTAAATATTTTGATAAATTCATGAATTGTGTAATTTTTTTACACAAATGGAGAATGACCTAGTCAGATGTTAGATTACTGATTAAAAGGTCATACATTTAAACATCAGCACTACCACACTGTCACTGCTGAGTCCTAGAGCAAGACCCTTAACTGCTCAGATGTATAAATGAGATAAACGTAAGTCACTGTGGATAAGGTCATCTGGCAAATGCGTATATATATATATATATATATATATATATGTGTGTGTGTGTGTGAAGTGCATTGGGGATTGTTTGTGTATCTATGCCAATCATGATCCATGCCCTGTGAGTCAATCCTTTCAGTAACCAAGATTTACTCTTCTCTTTAGTGAATCAGTGAATCATTTGTTCAGGGCCAATATTGGCATCAGTGTCATTTGTTACTGAATCACTGAGTCACTGAGTCCCATATGGAATATTTTCAATCCTTTTAGTGTAACAGTGGAAAAGTTTGTGTTCAGCTGTGTGAAAAATCAGACATACAAGTGTGTTAAAAAACACACACACGCACAAAGAAACAACAATTATTAGCTATTTTGGCATACTTAAGCTGTTTGTTGATGGCAGCATGACAACAATTCAACACTGATTATGTGTTTATTCAGATAAGGGTCCGTTAGGCAAATTGTTCAGGAAGTGTGTTAATTGGGCAATATGAGATCTTTGAATATTTATACATTCGACTTTTTGCTTTTGGATACTTAAAAATAATTAATATGCAGCTGAAGAGACTTGATTGCTTTGACTGCATTCCCATAATTCCAATGATAACAATATTCTTGTATCCTTAATATGTTATATTATTTGTTACAGCATCCTAGAATATTATTCTGACATTCATACTGGTGATCCAGTGAACCCCAAACCCCAGTATAACATTGACATTTCATCACAGAGCAAACACATTATAATAATAGGCCAGTTGTAACCAAATATAACACTGAAGGCAACGTCTGTGTAATGATGTGACCAGAATTACAACCATCACAGAGAGCCTCAGCGCCCACACAGTGTCCATGCTGTTCTTTTATCAGTGTGGATGGAAAATGGCTGTCATTAGCTTGAAAAGCTCAACAGTGTCACACCATTGACGTCCAATCGATGATGCAGAGGGAGAAGCAGTCATTATAAACAAGCCGGGCAATCACCTCTAACGTTCAGCATGGAGGAATCAATAACTGTAATCTCCACCAGCAGTGTTGCTCAGAGTGAACACTGTCATTGCAGCGAGATCCAGATCTACACAGCTTCAGAGAATAAAGGCCAATCAGTGGGTGATTATTACCGCCACAGGCTGATGTTCACACTGATGTAATCACCAGGTGCATGCTGGTACTATTTTATGCTGCAATCGTTTATTATTTTTTTTGTATTTCAAATAAATTATTGAAGTTGATTTTAGTAAAGTTCCTCAGATGCAAATGAGTCAAAACATCATTTCAAATTCAACTATATTTTAATAATTGATCATGCGGAGAACGGAAACATTTCACATGCACGCCTTCATCTGCATACAGAGCAGTCATCAATCATTCAGAACGAGACATCAGACACTATTTTTGTTACAGTACTTTAATAGCTGAGCCTCCAGGAACACCTTAATAGATCTTTCAGGGAAAAAAAAATAAAGTAATAATCTGTCCAAACAAATAGATTACTTCTACCCAGTCCACAGAGCAACTCTAAATGACAGCCATATCTCATGATAAAGCCAGTAGAGCACTGTTCATGGGGCAGAAATCAGAGATGACCCTTGAGGTCAAAAGCAGCACTGGATATCAAATGGACTCTATAATTTCACTGGTTACTACAGAAAACCTTAAAGACCTGGAAGTTCATCAAAGTATCTCAGATTATCAGACTGAACTCTATACATAATACATGAGTAACAGCTCACACGCTGTTCAGTCAGGCGATAGGTTTCACTCGCTTGTGCGAATCGGGTAACAAAACTAGTCATTATTAGAGACAGAGGTCACATACAGAAATAATGAAACTTTCTCCTCCCCCAACCCCCCCCCCCTCCATTTCACTCCCTCACTCTGTCTCTCTCCTGAGAAAACAACACAGCTGCTTACTGAATTATTAAAGCTTTTACAAACCTATAAACTGACACATGCACACACACACACACACACACACACACACACACACACATACAGAGACATGCCCTCACAAATACACACATATAGCTATCCATATATTCGAGGCCTTAGGGAATAGGAAAAACGAGGAACAATAGGCACACAATCTGACATGGTTATAGATGCATTAAATGCCAGAGAGAGAGAGAGAGAGAGAGAGAGAGAGAGAGAGAGAGAGAGAGAGAGAGAGAGAGAGAGAGAGAGCGTGAGAGAGAGAGAGAGACAGAGAGAGAGAGATGTCCATCACAGTTTAAACGACTACAAACCAAATTTGTTTGGTTTGGTCTCCCCACACATGCCCATAAACACACACACACACCTTTTAGGTGGTATTTTCCAAAATGTATAATCAAAAAGCAAACTGTAGGCCTGTCTGCTATTTATTAGGAATATTTAGTCTTTGTGCATCTTATACTCAAGAACATTAACACAGCTGTGAGGGGAAAAAAGAATTTACAGTATACACTTCAGGTAATGCTGTTATAGGAAAATAATCCACACTGGGGTGCTTTGATATTAATGATTACATTTTAAGTTTTAATTTTTAATCTCTTTATGAATAAACAAAGAACACACATCACACATTTTAGCCATTTATAGTTACATAGTATGTCCACAAAAGCAGTTATAACTTGGGTTACAGCAGCTACAAAGAGTCTTAGTTAAGAAGTTATTGAGGCCAAAACAATGTGTTAAAAATCCTTGTTTTGAATATATAACAATAATCAGATTAACAGTGCGATGAAAGGGAGATAGGAAGTGGCTTGCATGTATAGAGTGCTGTGTTTTTTATTTGTTTTCTTCATGCGTTACATAACGTTCACATAAATCAAGCGAAAAAAAATGCATGACACTGCAGCAGCCCTCACTAAGCTGGGGTTTGGCTTTAGCTCAGACTGACAGCAGAGCAAAGCTTTTAGTTCAGAGCTTTGGTGCTCAGCTGTGTGTTTTACTGCATCGAAACCACACAGCTCAAAGCACAGTGCCAGAGGGGGGAGAAAACACAAAACATGGCTCACTGCACTCTCTCTCTCTCTCTCTCTCTCTCTCTCTCTCTCTCTCTCTCTCTCTCTCTCTCTCTCTCTCTCTCTCTCTCTCTCTCTCTCTCTCTCTCTCTCTCTATCTTTGTGCACAGCTCAACATAGCTCACATGGTGCAATTGTTAAATTGGCAAAAAGTTTCATTGCACTAACCCAATCAAAAAAGTAATGAGAAAAAATAATGGATTGCCCAATTTCACTTTATCACTTATGAACAGTTTGATCTGTGAAAAATAGCCTCATTTGTTGACTCTTAATTTGATAAAGAACATATTTCGATGATGAGTGTGTGTTTCGTACAAATCTGAACACAAACTCATTTATGCTCATTTCATTTACAAAGTGGTTAAAGCACTTTAGGGAGAAGTTATAATTTCATGTTTTATCCTAGAAGATTTTTATATTACATGTTATGACAGTCTATTAAGAGCATCGTTTTTATTAGACATCAAATTTAATGACATCTCTCTCTCTCTCTCTCTCTCTCTCTCTCTCTCTCTCTCTCTCTCATTCTTATATCTCTACTCTAAGAGGTATAATGTCTTTGATTTGCTTAGGAAATTCACTAAAGCGGGGAAGTATCTCATTAAACTCACCATGTAAAACATCCAGATAAGAGCACACACAAATACACGTGTTTGTAATGAGAGGCTTTAGAAAGAAGACACCCCACTATTTCTATCTGAAGGTGCTCTCACCGTTAAATATACCATTACCATAACAAATCTCCCATGCTGCTTTGCAGAGCAGAAATGTCAACTCATTATCAGAGCCTTTCCAGATGCTCCATTGCCTTGATAGAGCGAACCCAATATCCTCCTATGTGCACACACACACACACACACACACACACACACACACACACACACACCAGCTGTATATGGCAATGCCAAAACTCTTAGCTGAAACTTCATGTACAACATAGACTCTCTAACCTTTTGCAACTAACTGTATTAAAATGTGTACAATAGTATGGCTATTTAATGCATGGCAGATAAACTTTTTAATCCTTAACTTTCTTTAGAAAATGTTTCTACAGAACATATTAAGCACAAGTTGACATTATTTATAAGCTACATGTTTTGGATTTACTGAGATTAAATCTATTCAGTTTGAGCAATCGGGGGGGCACGGTGGCTTAGTGGTTAGCACGTTCGCCTCACACCTCCAGGGTTGGGGGTTCGATTCCCGCCTCCGCCTTGTGTGTGTGGAGTTTGCATGTTCTCCCCGTGCCTCGAGGGTTTCCTCCGGGTACTCTGGTTTCCTCCCCCCGGTCCAAAGACATGCATGGTAGGTTGATTGGCATCTCTGGAAAATTGTCCGTAGTGTGTGAGTGTGTGAGTGAATGAGAGTGTTTGTGTGCCCTGCGATGGGTTAGCACTCCGTCCAGGGTGTATCCTGCCTTGATGCCCGATGACGCCTGAGATAGGCACAGGCTCCCCGTGACCCGAGGTAGTTCGGATAAGCGGTAGAAAATGAGTGAGTGAGTGAGTTTGAGCAATCAGTCAAATTGGCATTCAGTCGTTTTCTAATCTGTTTATCCTACACAGGATCACATGAAACTTAGAGATAATTTCAGGGATCTCAGGGCATACGTAAAGGGACACACTGGTGCCAACCCATCGCAGTGTACAATCACACACTCACATACACTATGGACAATTTAGAGATTGGCTAATCAGCCTACAAACCTATGTCTTTGGACTGAGGGAGGAAACCGGAGTTGAGCATTTTGAGATGCTTTTCTGCTCACCACAGTAGTAAAGAGTGATTAGAGACTTCCTGTCAGCTCAGAGCAGCCTGATAACTCTCTTCTGAACTGTCTCATCAACACGATAGTTGGCTGTTGAGGATGTTGTGTGTGAAATTCATACACAGTACACGCAGTAGTTAAATGCTTTTTACAAATGTCCTTTTGATGTAAGAACAGAGCCGGTTAGCACAAAAGTGAAAGAATAAAAATAGACACAAATAAGATGCAATAAAATCTAGAGAATATAGGGAAAATATGATGGAAAAATGCAATAATAAAAATAAATAGAAAAAAAATAGAAATGGTAGGATCTGAATAAAGTGATTAGAAAGAGCAGAAATTCAACAGTTCCTGAAATACCAACAACCCAAAGCAACAAGGATGATCATCGATGCATCCTTACATACTATATTTTCCTCACAATGTTTTTGTATACATTTAATAAGAAGTTGTATATGAAACTGTTTTAATACTGATGTACACTTTTGCTGCTTTACATGGCATTTGCACTGCACATACTGCTCAGTGCTATTTTATCTGTCATGTAATGTATTGTACTCTCTGCTCACACACTCTCTTGTCTTGCACTGTCTATTGTCTTGGACTGTTTGCATACATGCACTTTATGCAGATTGGATCATTTTAAAATTTAGCCCTTAGTTCTGTGTTGTCTTATGTAGCTCTGTGTTCTTCAGCTTTGGGTTACTCATGTTATCCAACTGCCTTCCAAATACACTGACTTATCAGGCACAGCATGAAAGTAATTGTAACTCAAATCTTTTATGTGAAACGTGAGAAGCTGTGAGAGTTGACGAACGCAAGCACAGTTATTAAATTTAATTGAATTTGAATTCACCAGGAGGTCTTTTAAGATTAAATATATCTTTTTTTGATATTTGAAGAAAGTTCTGGCCAATACGGCTCCACCACTACACACAGTTCTTGAGATTCTGCTCTTAAATATAAAAACGATTATAATTTTTTTAGCTGCTAATAACACTGCTCTACAAAGTGTGGCATGGTGAGCATTGTTTTCAGTAGATATTACTGTTACTGAGGCACCTGTGGCGAACAACACCAACTACTGACATCCCATAATGATCACACCAGAGGAACTGCCAGTCATCTAACACTCAAAATGAGAGAGAGAAAGAGAGAAAGACAGAAAGATTGTGATTCGCGTCTAATAAATTCTGAAACGTGGGCAACTACATTATACACACATAATTTACATATAAATCACAAATTCGTAATCTACACCATGTAGTCAAAATAAATCCAGCTGCCTGTCAAGATTAGATGAGAATCTCTGGAGCAGAAGGCTTTCTTACCCTCAGCTCACGTCCCATTGAAGGACACTCTTTCATTCTCAATCTTTCTATTTCCCATCCTCCACATATTCAAAACACATGACCATGAGATGTGAATAGGGAGAATGACAGAGAGAAAAGACTGAGAGAACTTGACTGCAAGAGCTGCAATACAATTCAGCTCTTAATAATATTAATAATATTTAGCATTCAGTCGTTTTTATCACCTGCAAATAATAACAACTCCCTCTTAGTTAATAAAGAGCATCCGAACAAAGAGTGAAATGTGTGGTCAGAGCATCATGCTACTGTTCAGCTAATTAAAATCCCACATCAATTATTTAATGCAAATACTGTATGATTAAGAACAGACACTTTTTGAGGTAACAGAAGATATTGAGGTTTTGACCCCAGTGTGTTCAAACAAATAATTATTTAAGATATTTTTATATACTTTTTAAATTAATAATTAGTGTAACATATTCTCTGGTTCCTTCTGGTCCAGAAGTAGGGTCCTGCACTCTCATTGCTGTGGCCTCGGTTTGATTCCCATTCAGGAAACTGACCCAGACCCTGTGGGGTTAAAATGGGAGGGTTGTGTCAGGAATAGGCACATTGGTTTAAAACCTGTGCCCAAATTAAATATGTGGATCGATTGAACCACTGTGGCATCCCTGAATATTAAGAAGTTATGACAACAACAGTGTAATATAGTCAGTGACTTGTAATGAATAGAAAAAAATGTCAAATAGAGCCTTATAATTTTTACCTGTTCACTTAGATAATACAAAGACATCTAGGAAGGATGACGGCATGGCATGCTCCAAATTAAAATAAAAACTGATGCAGAAAATTCTGTAATGAATGGATGGTCCAATATATGTTCATACTTTTTAATTAAAATTAGTAATAATTAATTAATTAAATATAGTAATTAATAGCAACAATGTGAAGCACCATTATGAGACAGGGTTCAGATCTTTTGAGTCTAAGATAAAGTCATGCAAAATAACAAAACTGAGAACCCAGTACGAACGTTTGGCTGAGACGACTTCTTTTTTTTATGGCCTAAGAACATGGAAGCAAAATGCCTACTAAAGATAGTATTGATTGTATGGTAACAGTAAAAACTGCACATTTTTGTGTACTGACCTGTTAGGTGTAACAGCATTCTTTCTTTGGAGGTTGGGGTCAGGACACAGGGTCAGCCATAATACAGCCCCCCTGGAGAAGAGAGGATTAAGGGCCTTGCTCAAGGGTCCAACAGTAGCAGCTTGGCAGTGCTGGAAGATCGGTGTCCAAGCCCCACCACTGCCAAGCTGGTATCACTGGGCCCCTAAGCAGGGCCCTCATGGCTGTCCCTGGACCCTCACCCCAACCTCCAAAGCAGGGATATGCATTATCCACAGTGCTGTGCTATAATGTAATGTTTGGCAATAATATAGGCTCCTTCTTACTCTTATACGAGGACATTAAAACTTTTTTTCATGGTAAAAAAAGAAAGAAGCATCTTCTCAGGACATCCTCATCCCATCGGTACAGAGAGTTCCAAGTAGACAATGAGGCACATGCAAATGACTTATTACTGCAAAACTCAGAGTAAGCACAGAGTGTTGGTATGCGTTTGATCTATTTAAAAGGAAACATCAGCTTTTTTGTGCTGCTTAAGAGTCAGCAAGGCAGTGTTCACTTTTATTGCAGGATGAGAGCAAATGCATGTTGCTTTTTTGGTATGCATTATGTTACACTTTAATGAGCTCAATTTAAAGCTGCAAGGCAAGAACAATTCTTTTTGTCATTTGTTGACAGCCACTCCTTCCAGAGGAAACTGGAAGGGTTCAAGGAAGTTATTAAAATAGTGTGTGATTCAGGGGTGTATAGTATCAGCACAGACAAGCTGATTGAGAACTTCAATAAAAAGGTATAGGACAGTATGGTCCCTTCAGTACAGGACAGTAGTGTCAGGATCCAGACCGGACTTTTGGCCATGTGCTTTTGTTTATGTTCTGTGTCACGTGTCTGCCCCGCCCTTGTTTATTCCTCCCCGCCTCTGCACACCTGTTCCTTATGTGTTAATTGTTATGAGTATTTAGCCGTGCCGCGTTGCCTATGGCAGCATGGAATCCTCATCGTTATTCGTCGTCCTTTGTCATGTCTAGTTTTGTCTGTGTTCCTGTTTTGTGTATTTAAGTTATTAAACCTGTAAACTCAGCTGGATAGCTTCAGCCTGGACCAGCTTATTGTGGGAGCATTTTTTTTCTTTCTTTATCTCTGGAATGTTTTCTCTGCCGTTTTACCCTGGATTTTTGTTTTCTTTTGTTTTTTGGGTGACATCGCTCTGCATTTGTTCCGGTAGGGGACGCCGCTCCACTTCAGGTTTCCCATGGAGGACGTCGCCTCACTTCTTGCCCGCGGAGGATGTCACCAGTCCGGTTTTGTCTTTTTTTTTCTTCTCTGTGTTCTGTTGGCAAGTGTAGTTATACTGTAAATTGTGTTCTATGATGGCAACAGGAAAGCAAACATTTCACAAATCCATTTTAAACAGCAACACTAGGACATCTATTTTTGTTCTTCTTTTTAATCACTTATTGCATGTGTGTAGCGGGGGGTAGCCTTGAATTCAGTGCATTGCATTGTGTTCCTGCAGATAAATGGCTTGCTCTAGGTTTCTTTGCTCGGCTTATTAAAGGTCAGAAGGCTTCCACTGTGCTATTGAACTCTTGCAGAAAGGCCACATAGCTCTTGGTCTCATCAACATAATGCTATTTGAGTGCAACTGAATGGTGCCTAATTTTTCTAGGTTGCACTGTGACCAAAAAAATGACAAATGGGGCAAAGGCAATATTACAGTCCTGCCTGCATAATAGTGATTGGAGTAAGCGTGTAGTTAACAATGTGTATAAGTACACTAGTGACCTCTTACATCAGTGTTTGTGATGACATTTGTATTACCACCAGCAATGTGCATTAAATACTATAATGACAAATACTTGTGTAATGTCCAAAAATGGACAATGTACAGAAGTAGAGACAGGATCCTATATACCATAATCAGAAAAGCATTATACTGACAAGAAACAGTACATTAGTCTGAAAACAATATACTCTAGGAAGATGAAAGCTATTATGAGTACAAGAAATCTTCAGGACATCCTCTCACATAATGGAGGCACCATCAGTTGAGCTAATGATGCACATCTGATGAGCAGTACCGACCCTCACAACCTGTTGAGACAATAATGGGGTAACAAGCTTGGAATGCAGACATTGAGACAGAAATCAGTGTTATTTACTGAGACAAATTTAAGACTCATTTTCATAGTCTTAGCAGGGGTAGTCATAGCAGGCAGAAAATCATCCGAGAAATATGCATAATTATAAACAATAACACAGACAATGGTCAAAACCAGGAAATACCAGGAAACATAGGACTGGAAACTAATTATGCAATAAGGAATAACATGATTATGACATCACAATGAAAAATTGAATGCCCCTGGCCAAACACGAGTATGTAAAGTGTACTAAAACAAAACATCAGACATGAGGAGAATATCATAAATATATCATACATTTTTTTTTTTTACAAAATATTTAATATTAGTTCCAGAAAATGTGAGCATATTTGGAAAAAAGGTTTTGTGGTTGAATTTGAAGACAGAATTGAAGTAATTTTTCAGCAAAGCATTCTAGCACAGACCAAATACGGTCCAATACCCAGGTAACACCCATTCCTACCATAAAGCATGGTAGTGGTAGCATCATGGTCTGGGGTTGCTTTTCAGCAAGAGGGACTAAAAATTGTATTGCTATGAAGAACCAAATACAAGCAAAATCTTGGGGCGAACCTGTTTCAGAAAGCCAAAAAGCTTTGTTTATGGACAGAAATTACATTTCAACAGGACAATAGACCAAAGCACAGGCAAGTTGTGTGACAGTGTGTTTCCTAGTAAGACTTTCAATCATAAGACTAGCATGACAAATTACATTAGCCACGACAATAAAACCACTGACTTGAATAACATTGATTCTCTCATTACAGTGGCACTTGTCAAGGGTTCAGATACATTCAGTTCTTTATGGCACTTGTCCAGAACAACTTACATTTATCTCATTTTACACAACTGAAAAATTGAGGGTTAGGGGCCTTGCTCAGGGTTCCAGCAGTAGCAGCTTGGTCTCCCTGTGATTCAAACTCACAACCTTCCAATTGGTAGTCACGACTTAACCGCTAGGCTACCACATCCCCCGTTCCCTTGCCCCCAATATACAGTGGGTACTACTTTGTAGCTGTTCCTGGATTTGATGACACACAGTATCTCCTAAAGCTTTTAATGACTCATCTAATGCAGAATCTCTCACATTGACAATAGTACAAGTACTTATTATATGTCAGACTGTGTGGAGCGTTAGAGTGACTCGATCAATCTTTCCACCTCTCACTATAACACAATCATAGACAACTAACTTAGCCAAGGTAACTACACAGGCCTGTTATTGTGCTGTGCTGACTAATTACACTCGTTACACAGTCTGAATAGAGGAAAAGACTCAAACACAATGCATAATAATTGCACCAATTATACTGGAGTTGATCATGCATTATACTTCCTTTTTATGAGTGGGCAAGGTGTGAGAGAATGAGAGATGAGAAAACCGACCTCATTCTATTTAACAAAAAAAGCACAACATGGTATTCCTTCTTCATCAAGTCGAGTGTCATCTTGCACTGTATATCAGTCTGTGTGAAATTTGTAATGAGCTCTCTACAACAGTTATCACCTGAATCATTCTGAGCTGGAATAAAAATAAACCTAAGGCTTGTTCAGATTCATTTGCTGGTTTTGTTGTCCACAAAGCATGCCCGTGACTTTTGTATCTGGTAAGAAAACTAGTTTGAAAATCATGCAAACAAACAAATAGAAACTTGAAACAATATTTATGTCATTATTACAAAGATAAGCAGTTTTCAAACCCCTATAGCTTGAACAGTTAAGTTAAATAAAATAAATAATACTAGTTTCTTTGTTTAATCTGTATTATACTTATTTGTTTATTTATTTATTTATCTTTTATTTATTTATATTAAAATCCTGTCCATGAAGTAGTTTTATAATTTTTAACACAGAGCTATTGAATTATTGAATCAGAAGGTGTGGACTATTTTTCTATAACTACAATTCTGACCATAGCTCAAGCTTCAAAGAATATTACACATTTGTTCAAATACATTATGGTTTCTATAGTAACAGCTTCAACAGGAAGCAAAACACAAAACCGTGTGTAATTGTAAACAACTGTTACCTAACAATACCATATATATAAGTTTTCCCATTTTGAGTGTGAACATGAACGTATTATCTGATCTTTTATGCTCTCCCTTTTTCTTTACATCTTCTTTATTTTGAAACCCTTTCTTTGGATACCCCCATCTGCAATATTTCCACAAAACTCTTCCTGACATCTCAGTTTGAAGTCTGTCAGGTGATACAAATTGCTTTCAGATAGATTTACACTCTATGATTTTGTGCCCAAATTTCTGACGCCTACAAAAATCGCACCTTTTGGTCACAAATTGAGATCAACACACTTAGAAGTCAACTGCTAAAAGCTCCCGGGTGACTGATTTAATGTCATTACAACCAGAAATTCAACAAAGTCAGAAGTTTACTGAGCGAAGATACTGTACGAAGCTCTTCTTAAAGCCAGCAATAACAGTACAGCATACAATTACACAACTCTCAAGAGACATCTACAAATACAGTAATGGCAACATTGAACTATGAATGAAAGAGCAGAATGGACAGAAAACACAAGCTCACTTTCTATAATGTTTCTGTTTTTATGATCTCGTTTCCTTTTGATGATATAAATGCAGATCTATTGTTAGAGGATCATCATACAGTCTGATGTGGAGAAGACTCTGTTCTTCCAATATTTCTTTTAAAAGATCTTAATTTTATCTTAATCTCAAATTTCTGATTCAGCAAAAGGATCATGTGCGCCTGCTGGCATGGCCCAGGTTGGTGTCATGGACAGGGAATCGACCCAGCCACTGAGGGGTTAATTCTCAGTTCTGGTTAAAGTCTGGAGGATTGCATCAGGAAGGGTATCCAGTATAAAAAATAAAAAACAAATCAAATATTGGGATCGGATGATCTGCTGTGGCGAAGCAGCTGAAGGACAACAACACTCTTAATCTCAAATGGCACAGAGTCAAACTGGCTTTGTTCAGATCAGGTTCAAATCTGAACTTTGACTTTTTTTGTTTAATTCTTATATATATATATATATATATATATATATATATATATATATATATATATATATATATATATATATATACTGTATATAAAAACGACCAGTGTCGTATACACACACATACATTATATATATATATATATATATATATATATATATATATATATATATATATATATATATATATATATATATATATATATGAAAACTAACTTAAATATAAACTGATGATGAGTTAATCAACATTTATTATGAATTCATGCATGAGAAAGGACCACTGTAATTACAGGCCAGTGAATGTTTGTAATGTATTAATCAACATGTAGGGGTGAAGTAAATGACCTGCTCTAAAAGAAAGAATATGAATTACATATCCATTATTTCAAGTTGTTTATATAATATATAAATTAACCTGAAATACTCTAAAACGTGGCGATTTGTCAGTTTTTTGGTCTGATGAGAATAAATTTAAATGACATTGGTCAGCAAATTGTTCAGATTAGCACAGGCCAGATACAGCCCAATATCTGGGGTTGCTTTTTAGCAAGAGGAACTAGAAATATTTTTGCCATCAAGAGCAAATACAAGCAGATTCTTCAGAATATCCTGATCCAGTAAACCGAAAATCTTTGTCAAGGGCAAAAAATACATTACAAAAGGGCACAGGGGAAAAACTGCAAAGGAATGTTTTAGGAAAAGAAACAAGTTATGTCTTGTCTGCCATGGTTGGTCATGTGTATAATACATTTTGCTGCTCTTCCTCCTGCACTCACTTAGAAAATATAGAGGTAATTAATTGAAGTTTCTTACAGAGCCAGACATTCATACACACACACACAGTATGTGTGTGTGTGTGTGTACTCAATTATCATTCGTAGATACACTGTGTTGAACTTTACAATCCTTTCCTCCATTCTTTGTCCTTTTCTGTTCCCTTCTTTCTTGTCTCCTCCTTGACCATCTCTCTCTTTCTCTCACACACAGCAGGATAAAAGCTGCCTGGGTGATGACAACTCGTTTCACACACCACTTATTACTGATGAAGCTCTGCTCATACCGAATGATCCCTGTCCTCTACCCATTTTCTCTCTCCTCCTCTCTCTCTCTATCACTCTCTCTCTCTCTCTCTCTCTCTCTCTCTCTCTCTCTCTCTCTCTCTCTCTCTCTCTCTCTCTCTCTTACCTGCCCATAAATAAAAGCGTGAGCATATGTGTGAGATGTCTCTCCACCAAACAGAACAGGCAAGAAATCTCCTCACGTCATGGAGGAGAGGTGAGTTTTCTGAAAGCTGATTATCCAGACTGTAAACTCTTCATATTTCATTTCTAATTCACTCACCCCTCCCTTCAGAGCAGGCAAAAAAAATTGTGCTCGGATGCTGAGTGTGTGCTGATGAAACTCTCTGTGAGGAGTTGTGTGTGGATGGACAGCAGAGGAGGAAATCAACCCAAGAGCACGTCTCTGCAGACCGAAGCTTCTATCAGCGAGCACATCGCCCTCATGCCTCGGGCAAGCATGATGGAACAAACAGCCTGCTTTACAGCGAGCACGATTATTAGATTGCTGTGATGTTGGCCTGCATTTCAGAAAGCATTGATAGAAAGGGCACAAGGGAATAACAGGACAAGGGTGGGCGATGTGGTCGTATTTACAATGAATGAATTGGCAATGACTAAATTGGGAGAAAATGGAGTATATAAAAAATTACTATTTTTTCCATGGCTTTGGGTGGTATACATTGCACAAAGCTAACAGACTGATTCTGCCTGACTGCAATATACAGTATGAATATTAAACAATGTGTGTGGAGGGATGAGTTTATATTTCATCTCATCCACAGTGTATTCCTGCCTTTCACTCAGTATTCCTAAGATTTCCCATAACCCATTCTGGAAAACAATACAGATTTTTTTCTCTTTTTTCTTCTCCCTCAATTTCACAGCTCTTCTCATTTACAGGTCTATCATTCAAGTGCCTTTTCCTTCAAAGACTCTGGTAAGTCAAATACCCCAATATGACCTGTTATGAACACGGATGCTTGACGCGTGGATGTGAATCCAGGTTGCTCTAATCAGAGCAGTTCACAAAAATAGGAACAGCTCGCAAGAAAAGAAACAGCTCACATTAAAACAAACCTTTCACAATATTACAAACAGTTTGCAAAAATGAAAACAACAAACAATCCAAAATCTAAAATCAAACTAGTTCAAGACAAGAACAGAGAATACAAAAAAAAAATTTCTAAAGTAAAAAAAAACAAGAAACAAGAGCAAAAAGGGCAGGCTTGTCAAGCATTACAGACACAAATGAACTGAATGCATAGGTCACAAATAATAAACTGAAACAAATGAGCTTTTAAACAATGCTAACAGAGGATACTAATTAAACACAGGTGTATATTATCAGAAGGATGGTAACTGAGAACAAGGGGGTGCAGTTGGTTGCTGAAAATGTGAATCCAGGGTGGCCATGTTTTTAGGCTGTGGTGAGTCCAGAACATCTGATGACTTTGGTTGTGGTAACAGCCCTCTTATTTTCAGATTCTCAGCCTTCTATTTTTTCTTCTTGAATATCAGTGAAGAATCTGTACAATTGCAATAGCCTGGTTCATATCTTACAACACAGACAGACAATATTTTATTATAAGTGACAGGCACAAGACCTATTACAATTTATCATGGTGTCCCACAGGGCTCTGTCCTGGCCCCATGTCTATTTATTATCTATGTGATTAATATTAGGCTGTTTATTCATGAATATCTTGTAAGGATACATTACTACACTGATGTCACTAAGATAAATAGTAAACTTTTAGCACCAAAACGATTATTTGACATTAAATACGGGATGCCGGCTTTTTATTATCGGGAGCGAGTGTGTTTGAATCCTGACGATGACACTACTGTAACATCCATGGCTTTGAACTAAGCAAAGTTGGCCATGCTCTCTGGGTGGGAGGGATGTAATACTGTCACAGCAACACTAGCCAATTGGAAGTTTGTGTAAGCTCCTGTACATGGAAGGACTTTCCTCAAATTATGTTACACTGTCATGTTATTCAGCATGAGCAGCAGTTCAGAAAGATACAGGAGTTGGTTTTGGTAACAAAGGGCATGTCTTTTGTATTAATACTGGTGATGTAAATAATGATAATAATGATGAGAGAGGGGGAGGAATGAGAAACATTGCTTGAAAAAAGACACATGTCAGGTGAATTTGTCAATAGCGATTATATCACATCATGCTTAATGTCACAAAACAAAATTCACATGTGAAATAATCCAGAAATATTAACAGTCCACACCGACCATCAGTACAACAGTGCAGCCACACCCTCATTTGATTGAGCTAGCTGCTAAGACTTCTGAGGTAATTTATCTATTTATAATCATGTAAGAAAAAGTATTTTTATTTTTTATTTAAAAAATATCTATACATATAGACATATATTACTTCATCCAGTGCTATGACATGACTTCCACCATGTCTCCAGGAACAGTCTATTACATAAAGACTAATCAGTGAGGAAAGTAATGCTTGCGTTTCTCTCTCTGTGTAACAATTTTAGCAATGAACAATTTTTTAGTGTCTGACCGTTAACAGCTAGCACTTTAAAAGCATTTACTGTACCACTTACGTTATGAATCCACATAGTTGGACACATGAGTTGGTTAAATCTACAACATTGACCGGATCATTTGCAGTTATGTGAAATTAAATACATCATAAATTATGATGATGTAATTATTACTGTTAGTTGGCTAGTATGCATACATGTTTTTTTCCTTATGTGTAACTCAAGCCTGAATATAACCTAAGTTCCTAATCCACTTGAGTTTTGAAGACAAATTAATGATGGTAAAGGTGTACAATCATGGAAGTTATGGTTCAAGCAAATGGTTGAGAGATTTTTTTTTTCCTTGAACTTGTTTGGTCACTGTAATGAAACCCTGAGCTGCAAGTACTTGCTTATATTCCAAGTTAGTGCAATAAAGTTTACTCAAAAGTACAGTACAAACAGCTATCAGGAAAGCAGACTATCTTTCAGTAACCGCAGCTATGTGACCCTGTGTGCTTTCACAGCTTTACATGTCCATCACAGCTTATTTAATAAACCCCCAGTGGACACTGCAGTTGCAGAGCCTCCTAAACTCAGTCGAGTCATCAAATTCATAACTGACCTATCATTAAATTCTTTATAAGGGGTTTGGACTGTAGGGATTTTAGATTGATATTTCACTTTGACTTTCGGTAATGCAGTAAAAAGCAATAAATATTCAGCTCCACCATGTGGCTACATTATTAATTTCAATCTTATTATTATTAGAATTATAAGAGCGATAGTATCAGCAATTTTGAAAAAAAAATGATGTGTACAACAGATCACTGAGCCTTAAAAGAAACTGATGATAAACAACCCAATAACTTTCACTGATCAATTCTGATTAGATTTAAAACCCATACACTTGACTTTATTAATACTAAACAAAGAGTTCCTGAGCTAGTAGCTGAAAACAGATATAAAGAAAAAAAGAATTAAAAAAAAAAAAAGAGAGACACAGAAAGTTATAAGAAAAAAATGTGGACAGACAAAAATAGAGAGTTAGAAACACAGATACAGATATAGAAACAGAGAGCTAAAGTCCAGGAGACAGAGATAGAAATTCAGCCTAAGAGACAGAAACACACTCAAAGAGAGAGAGAGAGAGAGAGAGAGAGAGAGAGAGAGAGAGAGAGAGAGAGAGAGAGAGAGTAGACAGAAAGGCAGAAAATAGGGATGGAAAGAAATAATGGAGACAAGAAAAACATAGAGGTTCAGTAAAGTGTATCCATGAATGATGATTGTGTGTTTGTGTGTGTGTGTACACGCATACCTGAGCATGTAAGAGGCAAATTACACAAGCACATCTATACATGCACACAAACAATTTCTAAAGGCACACATCATCCACCTTGGCAGGACAGACCCCATTGTTTTGATCTGTTACACAAAAATCACCCGGCTCACTCTGTGGCATGTGAAACTACAGTATCACCTATAATGTTTTTACGTTTCGAAAAGAAAAGATATTCAATGAAAAGATTAGCATCCACACAGCGATGCAAGGTGTTGGTAGCATCATATCAATCGTTACACTTGGCCTACGGTTAGGTTTTTTAAACTATTTTGAAAATAATTCATATTCTTCAGCTATACCCCTACATTTTTACATTTAAAAATGTATTACTTTTATTTTATATTATATAATTCTGAATATTAACATTATTGTTAGGAGCTACTGAGACAGTTCCCTTACAGATCACCAGACGGTGCTAGCAGGTGTTTCTTCATAGCAGTTTTTTTCCGCTCGTTGTTCCACATGAGTTGTGTTTTGCCCTTCTTCTTGTTCCGCCTTCCCACTATGTAACCCACTATTTACCCTAATGTTTTGCCCTATATATTAGTCCTTTTATATCTGTCTTTGTCAGGCATTGTTGTTTCTCTTAGTCTGGGAAGTGGAAGTGCAATGGTTAAGGTGTTGGACTACTGATTGGAAGGTCGTCAGTTCAAATCCCATGTCCACCAACCTGCCACTCCTGGGCCCCGAAGCAGGGCCCATAACCATCAAATGTTTAGCTGTATGAATGAGATAAATGTTGCCCTAGATGAAGGCATCTGCCAAATGTCTAATTGTATTTTATTTCTGTTCATTAAAGCCATACTTCACTTGATCCTGTGTTTGGTTCTTATTCTCTGCACTCAGGTGCTCAGGTTCGATCCCTGTACCTTACAATTATATTAATTCATATTAATATTGTTATTAATATAACCATTTCATTTTAAATGTTACTAATGGCATTTTCAAGATGGCAATTTTGAGATGTCTAAAATAAAATGTTTAAAATAGAAATAATAATCTTATACTTTAAATTTTTTAAATCTCATAACAAATTCACGTAATATATTTCTGGGGTTGATTTTTAGAGATGTAAGGTTTGGAATCACAAAAAGTAATATACACATCATACGTTTTTTGGATGATTTGTGTCAGTGAACACAGAAGCATAGAAAGTACTGCATCAAATGATACAGTGCATTAATGTGTAGCGTAACACAGCCTGATTTACACTATCAAGCTTTTCACTGTAATAAAGAGGGAGAGCCTAATAAGTGAAGCCGGTGTTTGGGATGCAAGGTTAGAGACAAATCCAGCTTGAAACAAACTGACAAAAATAACATTTGAATTCAAAAATGAGTTCCAGTAATTCAATGATTAATGAAGCCACTGCATTTAAATACTGTCATTGTAATACAGATTAAAAAAAAGTCATATATTTGGATCTAGAAGAAACATAGTAGGAAATGATACCATTACAACAGTAATGGTATCAGTTCCTACTATGTTTCTTCTAGTATTCTTCTACTATGTGTACATGCATGTGAGGGAAAACAAAAAAATAAGCATATAATATCTCTCCTACGTGTTGGTTTCTGAGAGGAGACATCTGCCTGACATCAGACATCAAGACAGACAGAGATGGGCATCAGCACTCTTTACCCAAACAGAGGAAAATAGTTTAACTTTGAGGCAAACAAACATAAAACTGAATGACAGAGAATTTTTTTTTCCCTTTCTGAAGCATCAGTGAGAGTCAGGAGAAGGAAAAAAGACATCTACATATGGAGACACAGAGACAGGGAGCCAATGAAAGAGACAAATAGACAGAGAGCAAGACGGATGGAGTTAGAGGGATATAAATGAGATATCACACAGACACAAAGAAAGAGAGTGTCAGAGTTCGGTAGACAGACACAGAAATACAGAGACACAGTCAGAGAGAGAGAGAGAGAGAGAGAGAGAGAGAGAGAGAGAGAGAGAGAGAGAGAGAGAGAGATGGAGACATAAAAACAGTCCAAAAGGCAAAGTGAAATATATCAGTGTTCTGACTCATTTATAACAGATTTGTTACAATAAAATAATTAATTTCTTTATTCTGATTGAAAATGTGCCATAAGTGGATCATTCCATTCTGCCGGCAGACTGGAACACCACTGTACTGATAAAAAAATGGTTAAGTGAAATGACACAAACATTGCATTGGTAACACACAAACTTTCAGTCAGACGGATGTGTGAACCAGTTTGATCCGATTCATTTAAAAGAATCAGTTTAAAAGAATGATTTATTTATCACTAAAAGAATGGAGATGTTGTATGATGCTACTGGCAGCTCTTTCTCATGATTCACATCTGTGCTTATTAAGCAATCATGAAAATGGTTAAAGGTGATGAAAACTCACTCATACCATTCATGTATCTCTGTTTCTCTGTATTTTTTACCATCTATCGCTCTCTATATTTCTGTATGTGTTACTGGGTTGAGCTGGGGTCATTTTTGGGTTGTGTGTTGCTGAGAAAAGGGAAAGTGAAAGCACTTGATTCTGCTTGTCTAACTCACTGATGTAATGAAACGGGAAAGGAAGAGTCATCAAACTAATGCACACACACACACACACACACACACACACACACACACACACACACACACACACACACACACACACACACACACACAGCAGGTATTTTTAGCTCTCCTCCCTGCTGAAGTGGATGAGGACAGATAGGACATCGGGTCCAGCCTATTTGGAAAATTGTCCCTGTCAGAGATGTGCAGATTTTGTCCCTAGGAATCAAATGAGGCTGAAGAAAAATGTTGAATTTAGTTGTGGTTTTGTAAAGCAATCTAGGCTTAACATTTGTTACGGTGTAAAACATGCGCAGCTAAATCCACTAAAATACAAATTGCTGATTTATACTTAATGCTGAAAGTGTTGTCAAAGAAGACTTTCCAAACCTTGAAAACACATATACACTCACATACACGCACACACATGAATGCACACACACACACGCATACACACACACGCGTGCACACACATACACACACACACACACACGAACGATAAATTCTAACCTGGTTAAATTGGCTATTTTTCTGCTGTTTTTATGCTTAAGAGCTGACATTAGGCATGTGTTTGTGTGTGTAGGTGTGTGTGTGTGTGTGTGTGTGTGTGTGTGTGTGTGTGTGTGTGTGTGTGTGTGTGTGTTTCCCACAAAGGTTTAGAAAGTCAGGAGGAACAAAAAAATGAGAGAGACAAATCTAGGGGGTTGAGCTTGTAACCAAAAAATGAAACAGTGAAATTCGGTGTACAGAGACAAAAATATTCAGAGAAAGAAAAATAAGAGAAAGTCTGAACAGAGAAAGAGAGAGAGAGAAAGTGAGAACACACAGCATGTGAAAGATGCTGACATTACACTCTTCTAGAGTTTAAGGACCCTTCATAGTGTTCCACTAACAGGCTCTTCACTGGAGGAGCGATAAAACATCAAAACACTAAGCCAAATGTCACAGACCTTTCCTCACTGCTCCTCTGCTCTCACTCTCACTTTCCTCTCTCAGTCTCTCATAATCTGCCAGATTCTGGGTAATGAGCAGCATGCAAGCACAGAAGGCCCAGAGGAACACACACACACACACACACACACACACACACACACAGAATAAAAAAGAGAGCACGAACGAACAAAGGGGAGTCACTAACACTACATGTACCTACTCTCTAATTAACGGGTACATGCACAGGTTCTACCTACACACACACGCTTCTCATTTCAGCCACTTGAACTTTATTATAGCCACTTACCCAGCATCCCTCACTATTAAATAAAACTCTTCACACAACCATAGCTGCTATATATTTTGATTAGCACTCAGAAGCACTCAGACCTAGCGCTCACACATACGGTACACAGCAAAGATATTTCAGGGCATAATTATATCATTTTCGTGTTTTTTAAAGCAATCTTCTCCCAAAATTTTCTGGACTTGCCCATAAAGCGAAATATAAAAGATTGAATTATTTCCACAGAGATCAAGTGCTGTAAAATTGCTAAATGGAGGTTAGCAAGGTTACAACATCAATGCTTGCTTTTAGATAACGCTTTCAGTAACAGATAACATAGAAGTTCAGTGTAAAAATGTGCTGCTTTCTGTTAACTGTTTTGAGAAAACGTCGGTCTTTTGATATTTATTCCAAGGAATGTGTTGACAGTGATTTCCTGTATGAATGTGGATGTAAGTGCTTATTCAAAATGGCTTTCTGATTTGCTCTCACACTAGTGCACAGTTTTAAAACTACATTTAACTGCAGCTCAGTAATTTTCACAACCACACCATGATAGGCACCATGTGCTGTTCACAGACTGAATCCTTACACTTGTGGCTTTCTGACAGAGAAAAACATACAATAAAGAAATTCTTTGGTTAGTCAGAAGCTTGTCAAAGAAAAGATAGCTAGCACGAGTTAATAGCTTTTTTGTTTAACAGAAAAAGTGCTGACAAGACGTTTGTCATTCAATAGATGCTATTTCTGTGTTGAATAAATAGGTAATAGTTAAGCATTAGGGATTGTGTTGTGTAAGAGAGATTTGTGCAAGAGTGGTGCATTCATACCTCCAAATGCAGCTTGTGTAAACTCTAAAACCCAACAGGTCTCCCTGGTGCAGCTGTGTGGAGCTCATTATCTTCCTCAGGATTTCTTGCCATCAAAGCTCTGCTCCGTATGTACACAATCTGATCACACAGCACCTGTGTGCTAACTTAAGACAGGGCCAAAGTGTGTGTGTGTGTGTGTGTGTGTGTGTGCACCTAGTCGTGTGTGTTCAGATTTGTTAAATAAGGTTGGATTAAAGAGGGGCTAGTGGTTGTTGTTGATGTCAGCCATGCTCATCAGGAAGGCAGTGAGATGTAACAGAGGCACGTATACATCATTATACGCCTGCAGGGGTAAACAGAAGACATCTGACATAGAACAATGGACATGAGGTAAGAATAGAGTGCACACCCATCAATGAAGATGCTGTTGTGCTAATATAGAGTGTAAAAGGTAGACAGTGTAAACACAGTCCAGAGCAAAGGTCAAAACACAGGCAGGCAGACTTAATAAAGAGCAGAACTTATTATTAAACAGAACTGAGGAAGGAGAGTCAAAACCAGGAAGCAGAATAAAACAGAATGTGGGAAACAAATCTCAAATATTAAGCTCATGACAACAATCATGAAGTTTTGAAGGGAAACAGAGTTTGTGAGTGTGTTTTGTGTGTCAGGTGTGTAACATCACTGTGCAGGAAACCACCAAACGTTACAGTTCCACCAGATGGACGCTGATGTTTTGCCTCTGGATGTCACATCTTCTGAATTTCAATCTCCTTTTAGGTGTACACAAGTACAGGTATATGACCAATACCACTTATATTGCTGCTTGTCATTTATCATGTAAAATCCTCCCTTTAAAGCTTAAAAATTGATTGCATGATTAGCCTTTGAGTCGAACAATGACAACAGTGCTAATCAAACTAATCAAGCTCTAACACAGAACAGATTAACACAATCAGAAAAACGACCAGTGCCATGTATATATATACAGTATATAACACTGGTCGTATATATATATATATATATATATATATATATATATATATATATATATATATATATATATATACATAAGAATTAAACAAAAAAAAGTCAAAGTTCAGCTTTGAACCTGATCTGAACAAAGCCAGTTTGACTCTGTGCCATTTGAGATTAAGAGTGTTGTTGTCCTTCAGCTGCTTCGCCACAGCAGATCATCCGATCCCAATATTTGATTTGGTTTTTTATTTTTTATACTGGATACCCTTCCTGATGCAATCCTCCAGACTTTAAACAGAACTGAGAATTAACCCCTCAGTGGCTGGGTCGATTCCCTGTCCATGACTCCAACCTGGGCCATGCCAGCAGGCGCACATGATCCTTTTGCTGAATCAGAAATTTGAGATTAAGATAAAATTAAGATCTTTTAAAAGAAATATTGGAAGAACAGAGTTTTCTCCACATCAGACTGTATGATGATCCTCTAACAATAGATCTGCATTTATATCATCAAAAAGAAAATGGGATCATAAAAACAGAAACATTATAAAAAGTGAGCTTGTGTTTTCTGTCCATTCTGCTCTTTCATTCATAGTTCAATGTTGCCATTACTGTATTTGTAGCTGTCTCTTGAGAGTTGTGTAATTGTATGCTGTACTGTTATTGCTGGCTTTAAGAAGAGCTTCGTACAGTATCTTCGCTCAGTAAACTTCTGACTTTGTTGACTTTCTGGTTGTAATGACATTAAATCAGTCACCCGGGAGCTTTTAGCAGTTGACTTCTAAGTGTGTTGATCTCAATTTGTGACCAAAAGGTGTGATTTTTGTAGGCGTCAGAAATTTGGGCACAAAATCATAGAGTGTAAATCTATCTGAAAGCAATTTGTATCACCTGACAGACTTCAAACTGAGATGTCAGGAAGTTTTGTGGAAATAATGCAGATGGGGGTATCCAAAGAAAGGGTTTCAAAATAAAGAAGATGTAAAAAAAAAAAAAGGGAAAATGGGAAAACTTTTTTAACAGAATTTTTTCTGACCACAGAGCAGAAGGGTTAGCAAGTGGGTGGGGAAATAGACGTGCATGAAAGAACTAAAGAGAGAGAGAGAGAGAGAGAGAGAGAGAGATCTGCCTACATATCTATTTATGTATCTGCCTGCCACACACTGAGGGACAGTGAGTAACCCACCCAAACACAAATACTTTTTCTTTTATCAATATTTTATTTATTTATTTATTTATTTATTTATTTATCTATTTATTTATTATTTTTCACAATGTTCCGTAAGCCTAGTGTACATACAGTGCATGCTCATTCTCCTTAATAATGACTAAAGCACACAAGCACATGGTAGTGGTCTATTTTGAACATTTTGTTTTAAATACTTTTCAATTTCTCTATTTTTTTTGTTTTGAAAAAAAGGTATAAAAAACACGACCAATTTCCAAATCCATTACTGATCCCACATGGCATCAGGACACCCTAGGTCGGAAGTCGATGATCGACTTTGTGGTTGTTTCACCTGACCTCCGGCCGTATGTCTTGGACCCTCGGGTAAAGAGAGGGGCAGAGCTGTCAACTGATCACCACCTGGTGGTGAGTTGGATCCGATGGCCGGGGAGGAAGTTGGACAGACGTGGCAGACCCAAACGTACTGTGAGGGTCCACTGGGAACGTTTGGCAGAGTCTCCGGTCAGAGAGATCTTCAACTCCCACCTCCGGCAGAGCTTCAACCAGATCCCGAGGGAGGTTGGAGACATTGAGTCTGAGTGGACCATGTTCTCCACCTCCATTGTCGATGCGGCAGCGCGGAGCTGTGGCCGTAAGGTCTCCGGTGCCTGTCGTGGCGGCAATCCCCGAACCCAGTGGTGGACCCCGGAAGTAAGGGATGCCGTCAAGCTGAAGAAGGAGTCCTATTGAGCCTGGTTGGCTCGGGGGACTCCGGAGGCAGCTGATAGGTACCGGAGGGCCAAGCGAGCTTCAGCCCGGGTGGTTGCAGAGGCAAAAACTCGGGTCTGGGAGGAGTTCGATGAGGCCATGGAAAAGGACTATCGGTTGGCCTCGAAGAAATTCTGGCAAACCGTCCGGCGCCTCAGGAGGGGGAAGCAGTGCCCTGCTCACACTGTTTATAATGGGAGTGGGAATCTGCTGACTTCGACTGGGGACATTCTCGGACGGTGGAAGGAGTACTTCGAGGATCTCCTCAACCCCACCGACATGTCTTCCACTGAGGAAGCAGAGGCAGAGGGCTCAGTTGAGGACTCGTCGATCCCCCATGCTGTCACTGAAGTGGTTGAGAAGCTTCTCAGTGGCACACTCCTCAGCCTCCCCAGAAAAGTCTATGCCAGGGTACTGGAGATGAGATTCCGGCTGATAGTCGAACCTTGGATTCAGGAGGAACAATGCGGGTTTCGTCCCGGTCATGGAACACTGGACCATCTCTATACCCTCACCAGGTTGCTGGAGGGTTCATGGGAGTTTGCCCAACCAGTCCACATGTGCTTTCTGGATCTAGAGAAGGCATTCGACTGTGTCCCTTGTGGTGATCTGTGGGGGGTGCTCTGGGAGTATGGGGTCCGGGGCCCTCTGCTAAGGGCTGTCCGGTCCCTATATGACCGGAGCAGGAGTTTGGTTCGCATTGCCGGCAGCAAGTCAGACTTGTTCCCGGTGCATGTTGGACTCCGGCAGGGCTGCCCTTTGTCACCGGTCCTGTTCATTATTTATATGGACAGGATTTCTAGGCGCAGTCGGGGGCCGGAGGGAGTCCAGTTTGGGGACCACGGGATTTCGTCTCTGCTTTTTGCAGATGATGTTGTCCTCTTGGCTTCTTCAAATCAGGACCTTCAGAGTGCACTGGGACAGTTTGCAGCCGAGTGTGAAGCGGCGGGGATGAGAATCAGCACCTCCAAGTCCGAGGCCATGGTTCTCAGCCGGAAAAGGGTGGCTTGCCCCCTTCAGTTTGGTGGAAAGCCCCTGCCTCAAGTGGAGGAGTTTAAGTATCTTGGGGTCTTGTTCACGAGTGAGGGAAGGATGGAGCGGGAGATCGACAGGCGGATCGGTGTATCTTCTGCAGTGATGCGGTCGATATACCGGTCTGTTGTGGTGAAGAAAGAGCTGAGCCGCAAGGCGAAGCTCTCTATTTACCAGTCGATCTATGTTCCTACCCTCACCTATGGTCATGAGCTTTGGGTCATGACCGAAAGGACAAGATCCCGGATACAGGCGGCCAAAATGAGTTTCCTCCGCAGGGTGGCTGGGCGCTCCCTTAGAGATAGGGTGAGGAGCTCGGTCACTCGGGAGGAGCTCAGAGTAGAGCCGCTGCTCCTCCACATCAAGAGGAGTCAGCTGAGGTGGCTCGGGCATCTGTTCCGGATGCCTCCTGGACGCCTCCCTGGGGAGGTGTTCCGGGCATGTCCAAACGGGAGGAGGCCCCGGGGAAGACCTAGGACACGCTAGAGGGACTATGTCGCTCGGCTGGCCTGGGAACGCCTCGGTATTCCCCCGGAGGAGCTGGAGGAAGTGTCTTGGGAGAGGGAAGTCTTGGTGTCCCTGCTTCAGACTGCTGCCCCCGCGACCCTGCCCTGGATAAGCGGTAGAAGATGGATGGATGGATGGATTACTGATCCACAATCCAATCAAGTCCAGATATTAACTTTTTCTCACTTACCTGCCTGCTAACTCATCTGTCTGATTTATTCACCTTTTTGATCCTTTTCGACAGCTTGGTAGAGTTCTATCAATCAGCCGTTTCTCCTCTATCACATGTAAAGAAATAGTGAAAGCACCTCTGAGACATGTGCTTCCTCTGAGACATTTGAAGCCAGTCATCTGGTCAAAATACAAAGAGGAATTTGTTATTTGTCTTCTTCACATACACAAGTTCACAAATGTCTACAATCAGCTCATTGTGATTGACAGGTTAGAGAGAGTATAGCATCCATCCAACACAGACAGCAGTCATTTTTTCTCCCTTGGCCCCCTGCCACTGATGGATTTGAACTTTTGCTCTTTCAATGATAGGGCAAACATTTTCCTGTTGTGCTGCTCGAGAGCCTGAAGTGTTTTCTTGTCTCTGTTTGTAACGTCTTGAATTTGACTCTTTTTTTTACGTCTGCCTTTTATTTTCATTTTGATTGCCTTGAATTCCTCTGTTTTCTTGACATCTGACCTCTGCCATATTTTGACCACAAGCCTGTCTGCTGATTTGGATTGTTAATAAATGGCTTGCACATGCATTCATCTGCCTGCACCTTCTGAAAGTCTCCAGTGCACTCAGTAGAACAGTCTGTTCTCCTTTTCTCTTGCTGCTGCTGTCTATACAGAACAGTCTGCATAGTAAATAGTGAATGATGAGTGTGATTTCAGGCAAAGTATCTGAGTCTACATAGATTTGCTTTTTATGTGTTTTTCGTATCAAATTAAACTCATTCACCTGCTACATCTGGTCATGAACTAATGATATGAGTCATGCGTGTTGGTGTGTTGAATCAGCTATGGCTTTTTACTAAAGGAGCTATTTTTGTAAGTATCACAAACACATACAGAGACACACACACACATCCACACACACATAGGCATGTCGCAATACAGGCAGAGAACAAAGACAGAACAATTATAACACACACAGAATGTTCATTATCACTATACCAAGACAGTTATATTCAAAATCTCTGTGGAATTGTGACATGAATGCTGTCCTGCTTGCTAATTACATGAAATGTGTGAAGAGAAATTCACCAATCTACATGTCTCCGGTTTTTAAGTCATCTCTGCACTGGCTAGTAATAAACAGGAGCATAATAATGTATTTCAAAAAGCTGTCTGTACCTGATGGCACTCACTGAGGCATAGAAAATGTCGAGACAGAACCGTGACTGAGCTTATCATTAATTTTGAAAAAAGAAAGAAAAAAACAACCCTCTAGTCTCACATTCGCTATGACAGACGCAATATGAAAATGGAGTGTGAGAGAGGTTTGAAGAACTGGGATTGTAAGTCCCGCTGGGTTTTCTGTGTCTGAAGATGATTTGAAGAAGGGCTGTGACTGAAAATGATTCCCCAGGTCTCTACTGAAGAGTGGATGCAATATTTAACCACTCTGCTGGGCCCATTTTCTAAAAATAATAGACAGGTTGAGAGGTTCCTGAAGCAGCTATTTAACACTTTTCCCTTGTTTTTATTTTTCTTTTAGCTTGTTCGTTCTTGTTTTCTTGATAAATCCAGCCACATTTAACGTGATTGGTTGCCATGTTTAAATGGTGAATCGACGTGCCTCTTTATACCGCACCACTTACTCTTTGAGAGGGGAAATGAGCCCCAAGAGGAGCTCCAATTTATTTATATATTTATTTTTTATTATTTAGATAGAATGTTAATCATCTTATTGACTTTGACAATAATAACTTTAAATCTAAAATTGGAAACCAAAGCAAGTATTTACTCCAGCAGTCTTCAGCAGTTCACATTATTTACCTCCTCTCTAATACCAATGGGTTTGTTCCAATTTAGGTCCATTACTGTCGGTAAGATGGAAGTGAAAAACCTGATTAGAACATAAATGGGATTGAACTTACTGTAACATTGGGTCTATTGCTATTTTTGAATTATGCCAACTATTTTGATATAACAAGGAAACCGAACGCTAACTGGGACAGACCCTTACATTCATGTTAACAAATGCACACCAAATGGAAATGACCAAAGGATGACTGAAGGCATGTGGGTATTCAAACAAAAGGGGAGTGAACTAGCAATGTTAAATTAGATGTTTGTAAATCACAAATATTTTTAGTTAAATTATTTGTTTGCATTTTGTTTGGTTGATCGTTTGGTTATGTTTTTCAAACAGCTTGCTATGTATTTGCTGTTTAAAAAGTTGCCCTGCGATGGGTTGGCACTCCGTCCAGGGTGTATCCTGCCTTGATGCCCGATGACGCCTGAGATGGGCACAGGCTCCCCGTGACCCGAGGTAGTTCGGATAAGCGGTAGAAAATGAGTGAGAGTGAGAGTGTTTAAAAAGTCTATATATGTATCTTGATATCTTATTGAGTTATCTTGAGTGTCAGTGTATATATTCTTGCTTGGACTTGACTGAACCACCTACAGATTAAGAGATGGAGCTAAACCACACTGAAGACCCACCAGCCAACCAATCACCCGACTGTATATAATAATTACTTGCCATGATGCAGTGTTTGAGCCTGAAGACAGTCTGAACTCTAAATCCTGCTTCATGTCTTTCTACATCATATCCTTTTGATTCACTTGCTTTGCCTAAAGACGAACATACATAATTAGCCTGACTCACACTTAATTAGCCTGATGAATCACAGGCAACGTTCCACAAAACATGTTTTTCACTTACGAGGACAGGCAGAAAAGGCCCTGAGAGAAAAATAAATCCTTTTTCCCTAGGGAGGCAAAACCCATCCGTTCATTTTACTAGTTATATTTTTGTCTGGTGCACTGCACTGATCATCAGAATGCTGCTCTCTTTTACTACTCTGATTAATGTGGTGTAATATTTCATTTATCACAGCATTTATTTACTCAACAATGGGTTGTGCTAAATCAACATTACTAGCAACAGACTTTTTCAACACAGTATAATTATTTGCGTCATTGGCTTTTCTGTGGAAATGATTTTCAGCCACTATTGTGTATAATGTCACAAATGAGGAATGATGCTTCAAGGTGAGATGGATACTGTGGCACAGGCGGTGCTCTGGTTCCCCCTAGTGGTAGATTTCTATCAAAATTAAAAATACATTGATTTATCTGAGGTTGATGAAGTTGACTATTAGTAAAACAATTAAATCAAACCTTTACCTTAATTTCTTCATCATGTCCCTCTGAATGTAACCTTTATAGGGTGTTTGTAGAAACCCTACACTAAAGTTTCAATATCAGATAAGTACAAGCATATTTGGAAAGCCCGGAAGTCCCTAACTATCAAGGAACCCTTGAGGAAGAATTTTAAAGTGAGAGAAAGGGGATAAAAATCTCCCAGCACATAAAAAAAGAAAAAAGTTCATTCTTACCTTAATTATCTAGAAACCTAATGTTATTATTAGAAATTGGATTCAACTGGATCAAATGAATCTTTCTCTCTGTACTTTTATCTTTGAAGGCTTTTTAATCCATACTTAAAAGAACTAGACATAAGAAGTAAGTTTAATTTCAGTCATAACATCCTGGTCGACAGCAATAGAAAGAGCTCTATATTAATTAAACCTTAACACTCTTTCTTATACATATATATTATACATACATATATATTACATATATACTGTAGCCTGTTTTATAAGGGATTTTATTGATTTATTTTTACTTCTGATACATGCATAGAATTTAGGATGGGTACCTGAATACATGAATTAATCTCATGACTTTATATCTTTATATCTAACTGCTGGTTTTAATGTTCAACCCAGCAATAATATAAAGAAGTGTCTGGGGCCTTCTAATGACCTCGTAGCTTGTACCTGTCTGCCATTCTATCAGATGAATCAATAATAGATGTTTTTTAAATGTAGCTCATCTGTTACTAAGCATCGTTTGCCAGTTTCATCAATGAAAAATGGCTGAAACTGGAAACGCTGTATATGCAGATATGTTTATATTGATTAAAGTGAGAAAATGATGTATTTCTTTCATCTCATCACTAAGCACAGTTTTACTTGTTCATTGAGCGAAACAATTGAATGTTTGTCCTCATCACAGTGAAAAGAGCATGTGCTACTGAACCAGAATCAACACTGTTTAACAAGCAAGTGCTGTTTATGCACAAAGCATGCAAGTCTTATTTAAAAAGAATTTCTGATTAAGCATTTGAATGAGTTCCTCTGTTTTCCTTTCTTCAGTGAAGAGTCCAATTTATTTGAAATGCTTAATTATGTTCACAATGCATTCTCATATTTGCACAGTGCAACATGGTACTGCACAGAAATGATGAGAGAGAGAGAGAGAGAGAGAGAGTGAGAGAGTGAGAGAGTGAGTGAGAAAAGATAAGACGAAAGTAAAAGACAAGTAACAAACTAAGAGAAAGAGAAGGCCATACAGTAAGCGTTTGCATATTAAATGCTGGCAATAGTAAGAGAGTGAATCCAGAGTGAAGGTCAGTTATTCTCGCACATGTCCTCTGAGAGTTGTATCACATCTGTCCACTCTGCTGCCTGTCTGTAATTAATCTTAATAGCCAGTCCTTTATTTAATTCTCATTCAACGGTCACTGAGGCACATGACTAGTCAGGAAGCACAGCCTCTACAGCACTGTAGTGTGGATAATACAGTCCAGTTTACTGACAGTCCCCTTTCACCAGCGGTTACTCTTCGCAGCCACGTCCTCGTCCATGATTCGTGGAAGGCGGCCACTAGCTCCACCTTCTAGATATCCAGGTTTAACTGCAGGAGCTTCAGGGACTTTCAGCATACTTTTATTCAAATCTGGGGACAAAAAGCAGTATACTGTATATGCAGTTATGGCAAAGGCAGACAGTGGAGGACACAAATGCCATCCTTTACAGAAAAATGTGTGTTATTCCATAAAATGTGAATTCAAATTCATCTTCATGTGAATAATATCATAAGTGAAGATATGTAAGAAAATCACATCTACAAAATTAAACAAACACAGATGCAATAGATGTGAAAATTTGCAAAACATATCATGGGAATTGTCTAAAATATGAGAATGTCACATGCGAATCATGTGATTATTTACAGCATCTGTCAGAAACCCTCATCCTGAGGGACTTTTACCTCATTTACCTCATTTTTATATAACTGAGCAAATGAGGTTTAAGGGCCTTGCTCAAGGGCCCAGCAGTGGATAATTGGCAGACCTATGATTCAAACTCATGACCTTCCAATCAGTAATCCAACACCTTAACCGCTAAGCTACCACATCCCAATTTCTATTGCTAGTGGTTATTTCTAGACTGGCACTAGATCATCTTCAGTAGAGTAGAAAAACTCTTCTCTGTTCTGGAATAAAAGTCCTCTAGATATCCAAAAGGCTGTCACTGATAGTCTTCAAATAACAGCTTATGTTCCAGAAGGACATAAATTAGCACAAAAAATGTATGTGTGTTTTTAATCTGAATTCTTTGACTTTTACCTAGTGAACTGGTACCAGAATGTATTTATTGATAAAGACTTAAAAGCACTTCTGTATGTCTGTCTGGATAAAGGAATCTGCCCAATGGCATACATGTAAAAGGAAAAGCCAGATAGTTCAGTAGGATTGGATTGAAAGTTGAAGTGAAAAAACCTCTGCTAAGTACCAGCCCGAGTGACAGCTGGCGCCCTGCTTACAGAATGAAAATCTCTACAATCTTTTTGCAGCATTTGCTAGAAATAGGCTTCCTTTCTTGAGCCAAAATATACAGTATACAATGATATACAGTATACAATAAATAAAATTAAGGTTAGATTAAGGTTCCAGTCACTACAAGCTCTACAAAACTAATCTAAAATCATAACAGGTTCATTCAATGCTATACAAGTAAAAGTGAAATCCAATTTTAACAATAAACGTTGTAGCAAAGGATGTACAGGAATATATAAATACTGTATATAAAATATACATTTTCATTTCATCGCCAGAGTGACTGGACTGTTAAAATATAACATGCAAAGTTTCAGTAAAATGTCTGTATTTTGTAGTGGGTACCTATTAAAGCTAATTATATTTGTATTTAATTTTACCAAGCTATCCAGATCCTACTGAGCCCTCTATAAAAAACCCAAGCATCTCGGCCAAATTCTTACCAGAAATAGCCATCAGCATCTTCCTCCTGGCCCCGAATGTGGATACACCCACTTCCTTCAGATCCTCTTCAGAAAGAGTCAGGAACGTTTGGAAATCAATCTGATGGAGAAAAAATAAGTGAGAGTGACCCAAGCAGCATCAAAAATCATCTGCACAGCATAAGCTTATGATTTCAAATGTTTTTTGGATTAACAAGTTCCTCCATGAATTTGATGATAACATGTATCAAATTACTGACAGTTTTCAAATGAGCTATAATGAATGTATGAAAAATGAAGACCTGCAATATGTTATATTTGTTTGATGTATTTCTAAAGTATTTATAATGATTTACGTTGTTAGATTGGTGAGGATTGTGTTCCATATTTTATGAAGTTCATGAACAGCTGAGATTTACTTGACACTCTCTAAAATTCAGAGCAAGCAAACATATTAACAAATATATACGATAGAAAGATGACTGTTTGAGAAGAATGAGTAACAGATTTGATGAAGCATGTAGAACAGCTGGAGCTGGGAGTAAAATAGTGTAATCATGGCTGACCTGGACTATGCCAGAGAACATTAAAGTAATCAATTGAGACAGTCAGAATAAACGCGGCAGGTCCGAGCAGCTGGAAAAAAGCTGCACTGGGAAATAGAAGGCCGTTAGAACAATCTAAACCCATAAAATTCATATTCTCTCTGATAATTTAGATTTACTTGTGGTTTTAGTAGTAAAAACATTTAGTGATGGAACCAGTACACAGGTGCCAGTGTGAAATAGGCAGTGTGTACAGTACAGGGGAAGTGCAGTGTAAGAGCATGTGTGTTTTTGTACCTCTTGTTCCCGGAAAACAGTGGTATATTTCTCCAGACCCAGCTGAATCAGTAGCTCGAGGAGGTCATCTTTAGGGTGAGGAGCAGGAGGAGGAGGAGGACTGGGAGATCCACAAATCAGTGATCTGGATACAGCTTCAAAGTAGCTTCCATTAATGAATGCATCAGCTGCAAATGTAATGAGATAAACAAGATGCTTTGATCTGATCACGGCTTCTTTCAGAAAAAGGTGTGCAAAATTAAAATGAATTACACCACATAACTCTTTGATTCAGATGTGAGTATGATTAGTATTTTTGGGTCTCATAGAGAAAAACAATACATTTTCCACCACGGAAAAGTCTTCATGACAGAAATGCCAGAAAGACAGAGGACCGAGGTTTGTCAATAAAATGACAACGTATATATTAGAATTAATTAACTTTAAGAAAGGGGACACGGTGGCTTAGTGATTAGCAAGTTCGCCTCACACCTCCAGGGTTGGGGGTTCGATTCCTGCCTCCGCCTTATGTGTGTGGAGTTTGCATGTTCTCCCCGTGCCTCTGGGTTTTCCTCCGGGTACTCCGGTTTCCTCCCCCGGTCCAAAGACATGCATGGTAGGTTGATTGGCATCAAAACTGTCTGTAGTGTGTGATTGCATGAGTGAATGAGAGTATGTGTGTGTGTGCCCTGGGTTGGCACTCCGTCCAGGGTGTATCCTGCCTTGATGCCCGATGACGGCTCAGGCTCCCCGTGACCCAAGAAGTTCGGATAAGCGGTAGAAAATGAATGAATGAATGAATGAATGAACTTTAAGAAAGCAAATATATATATAGTGAGAGAACAACTCTTTATAGCTGCTATAACATAAGTGATACAGGAAGTGACTTGGTTTACACAACTATAAAGGAATTAAAAATATGACATAGTTTCTGTGTGGTATATGGTAAATTGTAGTGGAGTAAATTAAAACATGTCTGTGATGTAAATATCCCAGTTTGGGCTTATTGATAATTTCCTGATAACATCATGAACCCAAATGGTTTATTCCTTACTATTCAATTTCAATAATGGACCTGTTCACGACTTATACCACTTCTCAGTCAGACAAACCAGAAACAAATAAAACATCTGAGGCAGCAACGTAGCTGTATATCTTGCATATATGGCAGCTATGTTCACACATACAGTGATTTTATTGCCACAGGAATTCAGTGGCTATACTATGAAGTCATGTGTAGGCATTTTCTTGCAGCAGAAATGAAACATTCTGGAGGGAGATTTCTATGGTTTGTCTATAAAAATTGCATCATATCGTACAAGATGAAGGAAAAGCAGTGTGTGTGATGTTTGTCATGGATCACGTGCGCTCTACTGTCATTTACATACATTTTTCTCAAATTTGTCGCTTTGTAGCTTCATAAAGCCATTCTACTGTTAACAAGCATTTGCTCTGTTTCAGTCTGATGTTTGAAGCTGAGTGAAAATCGATCACCACGTTTGGATAAACAATCGTTGGAGTTTGATTTCTGCCTCCGGGATGGCTGCCTCCCACAGCTCGTATCAATTGATCTCACCTCCGTAGCCACTACGTATAGAGCTGATTGTCTGAGATAAGAAGCATAGGAAGGAAGACAGTCCACTATTAAAGATGGCACTGTAAATCTAAGTTTTTAACTTTAACAAGAAGCTAAATAAAAGTTCACAGACTGTAGGTTTGAACTTCTCCAGTTAAGTTCAGTCCATGAATACTGAAGAAAGACTATGTACTGTATAACGTAAAAAACAGCCATTATAGAGTTACATCCTATATACCACTACAGAACTGTAACAAAACATCAGAAGATTATAACTCAAGGAGGTTAGGTTATTATAAAAAATAATGGAAATCAACTTATGAGATTTTTTTAGACAGTAAAAACAAAATTATTTTGTCGTCGCAAGTCTGTTATTAACTGGTTCAGGACACTGTTGGCTTTCAGTGTGAGATGTGGTTTGATATCACCATTTACTCTGAAGATAAGAAACAACTGTGTGGAAAAACGTAACCGTTTTTGCTTTTTGGAACTTTTCTATGAATATTTTGCCCATAGTAGGCTAGAAAGAACAACACTGTGGAGTGTGACATGATGAAGGATTTAATGCTGAACCTGGAGACAACAACATTTCACTTGATATTTGTATCAGGTGAAATGTTGTTGTCCCCAGGTTCAGCATTAATAATCCCATTTTTTGGCTTCCAGTAAAGTTAAAAATAATTTGTGGTAGAATAAAGCATGGAAGTGTGTTTCCCAGTTTCTTCAAAATGTCCTCTAAAAAAAAACAGCTGAACCAAAAACAAAACAAACAAAAGAAAACTGTTCATTTTGCGAGTTGAAATCAACTTACTCTCTTGGACAGTGGAGACTAAAAGTCTCGGACCACAGTGAAAATCTGATTTATTTTTTTTTCATTTAAAAGTGGAAACAAACTGAGAATTTAAGAATTTTTAAAAGTATTAAACAAAAACAAAAGGAAATGGGAAACATCTTGTATTCAATATTCAGGATGTTGAACAACACTCTGTTTCACTGAAGCATGTGTTCGGATCTGGTCTAATGTGGAGCATCAGGTTTTACACTAAGATGTATTCTGCATCAGCTCGAGTGCTCACTGTTATAATAGCAAAAACTGGACATACTAATTACAAAGAAACTTTGAAATGTGTATAAATATGTCACTTAAACAGTTAAAAGAAGCGAAAACCTTTATATCATTAACATGCTTTTGACTCTCATACACACACACACACACATACACTGACTCCCTCTCCTTTACCCAGACTCACATGTTTTGTCTGTGTTGGTGCGTCCTGAACCAGAATTATACACCATTATGGATGATGATGAAGATAATGATGATGATGAGGAGGAGGATGAGGAGGACGAGGATGAAGAGCAGGAAGACACAGGTGACGATGAGGCAGATCCTCGTCTTTCTCGCCAGTTCTCTGAATCGCTGCCATTACACACTCTCTCCTTGTTACTTTGAGAATTCCAGGGCTGCAGTGAGAAACACACACACACACACACACACACACACACACACACACACACACAGGCTTTATAATAAACTACCAGTTTATAATACTATCTTGAGGCACCAATGCTACCTGTGCCATTTACACTAATGCACTAAATACAAAAACCCAACCCCACAATTTCAATTGTCCTTGAAATGTAATTTAATACTATTATGCTTTTACATGATATATTATTATAATCATAATCATTAGAATGACAAACTCAAATCAGTAGCAGTGTCAAATATAGGGCCATGTATTTACCTTTTATGAAGGACATGATGTGACAGTAATACAGTAATCTCTCTCTCTCCCACTCTCTCTTTCTCTTTCTCTCTCTCTCGCCCCTGCTCTCGTGCTCTCTCGCATAACTCGTAATTGGAGTTCAGATATACACAGCAGCACCACATGACAGTAATCACATTTTCATTTATTGCTGTGAGCATGTATATGAGAAAGAGAGAGAGAGAGCAAGAGCATGAGAGAGATAGAGAGAGAGCGAGCAAGAGAAAGAGAGAGAGAAAGAGAGAGAGTGAGCAAGAGAAAGAGAGAGAGAAAGAGAGAGAGTTTTTTCGCTCTGCTCTGTAAATTCTCTTTCCAGGTAGAGAGCCTTGGCCTCACAGATTTAGTGTCTAAATCTGAGTTTTAATCTCCATCAGACAAGCACATAGATGTAATTTATGCCTGAGGAAATGTTCTCGCCACTTTCCAAAAGTATAGTCTAGTAAACATTTTATAAATCAGTTCAAAACCTAATCTGATCTAAAACAGACTGACCAGTATTACAATTCCAGAGAGCCTTGTTGTAAAGCATATATCATTCTGTAAATGCTGGAAGCATGATAAAAGAAATCTATGCTGAATGTATAGTACAGTGTCATGGAAGTGAGCTCGGTGCTGCTAAAGGTTTCATTTGTACTGAGTTATGATTGTAGCCTAAGGTTCAAGTGTAAGTCCATGTACAACAGGAGTGTCATTTTGACTTATAAATTATATATGCAAATGTCAAAACATTAGTATTATTAGAATCAGTCTCAGGAAATCCATTAATGGGCTCTGTTTTCTGGTTTAGAAAAAGCTTCCCATCCAGAGGCTCTAAATATTTCATTTTTAATTGGTGCCTTACGCATTTTAGTAAAAAACTAAAATGCGACTAGAATAATAACTTTTTCACCTAGAATTAAATTCAGAGTTATGTGTAGGTCACCCAGAGAGAGAGAGAGAGAGAGAGAGAGAGAGAGAGAGAGAGAGAGAGAGAGAGAGAGAGAGAGAGAGAGAGAGAGAGAGAGAGTGTTAAAGAAGAAGTGGAAAATGTATTTACCTACAGCTTGTTCTGAGAGGTGATGTAAGATAATGAAACATAAAGAAAAGTTGCTGTTTTTGACCTGCCTTCATTTTTGTATCCAATAAAAGTTAAACCTATGATTTACTGTAACAATATCATGACATCATTACATGACCATTACTAAATCATTTCTGATTGGTTGGCTGCATTCATTCAGATTGTACAGTAGTAACAATAATAATAATAATAATAATAATAATAATAATAATAATAATAATAATAATAATAAATAAAGTAACACCATCTAATTTTACAAGCATGACAGATATGGTCCAAGATAAAATATAAATCTGCTGTTATATAAAGGAGAAAATTGGATCCTTTTTGAAATATGATCAAGCTTTTTTTATGGAAGGAATCTTCGATTTCTACGTTACTATGAACATCCACTTCATCCATTTGTTCTCATACTAGACATTTAGTGGTCCCCTGTACAGTACAGTATACAGTACAGGCTTGATGTCTGTAGAAGAAAAAGCTGAGCTACGAGTGTGTGAGTGTGTTTGTGATATTGTGTACCTGTTGATTATTGAGGTAGGATCTGTAGCAGCGGCGGCTCACATTGCGTAACTCCTTAACAGCCTCAGCAGGCATCGACTTGGAGAAACCTAGACCACTCCACGTGTCAGTAGGGGTCCGAACCTCCGTCACTATTGGCTTTTTCTGCATGGCTGGCACGCACACAGACACACACACACACAGACACACACTGCATGGATCACAAACCAAAAATAAAATATGTACAGAGTAGTTGAGCAGTATTTTAAATTGCAGTGTTTGTATGCATTAGTATGTAGTAGATGAGATTGTAGCAGTTTGAGCTCCTGCTGTCTGAATTCATTACGAAACACCTGAAACATAATTAAAAAAAGGAAATGTGCTGTGAACTGGCTCTTGTGCTCTCCACCTCTCTCTCAAATGTATTTTTATGACTTTGAGTGTGTGTGTGTGTGTGCGTGTGTGTGTGCAGCAGATGGTTTATTCAGACTCATAATTCCATTAAGCACTTCTGTGGGAGCTCTAGCACATTTGGCACACACCAGCATTAAAGTGATTTAGTCAGAATCTGATTGATGGATAAACATTTAGTTGGTCCTTTAGGAGGAGTGTGTGTGTCTGTGTGTGTGTGTGTGTGTGAGTGAGAGAGAGAGAGAGAGAGAGAGAGAGAGAGAAAGAGAGAGAGATAGCAAAATGATTAGAACATGTTATTAAAAATCTAATTTATTAAAAATCTGGTGGCTTGTCACACTGAAGCTTGTGTCCTCTATTCCCGTTTATTGTGTTTTGTGGCCTAGTGGCCATGATGAATGCAGACTATATTTTATCTCAGAAGCTGCAGACATTTGAATATCGAATATATCCAGAGAACATAGCATAAAAATGGAAAAATTACTCATGGTTGAGTACAAAGTATTTCTAAGTGCATATTTAAACGTAACTGGCATTACTACAGGCACAGTAGGAAACAGTTGAATCTGACTAAAACACACACACACACTGCACACTGAACACAGGGCGGAAGCAGGAATTAAAATGTAAAATATGTATATAAAATCTGAAATCTACACTGATACAGTAGTGACACAGCTATAGGATGTTCTTATATATTAAACTCTGCCAAATGCTAGAACAGATGGCTTGTGATATAAAGGCAGATATGGAAGAGCCTCACTGAATGCTGATTGGTACAGTAGCTTCTTCTGTAGTCTCAGTGCGGTTTTTATAAACCGCGGTCACCCGTGATTCAGCAGAACTCATGTTTAATGCAAGACTCATTACTGTCATCCCTTCCTCCTGTGACGACAGGACTTCTTTACACAAAATGACACCATTTTAGCTGCTTGAGATCCAAACAAATAAAATATCCTTTACTGCATAATTAACTGTGAAAGGAAAGAAAAGGAAAAGAAAAGAAAAGACTAGAAAAGAAAAGAAAAAGAAAAGAAAAGAAAAGAAAGGAAAGGAATGGAGATGGGATGGGAAAGGAAGGAAGTCGGGAGGAAAGAAAGAACATAAAGAAGTGAAAGGAAGGGCAAATGGAAATAAAAGAGGGAAGGGTGAGGGTGAGGTGTAAAGGAAATAATGGGAGATTGGAGCTAGAATGGAAGAAAGGAAAGATAGAAGAGGGGAATCAAGGAAGGATTGTGGGAAGTAAATAGAGATACATAGTAAAAAGAAAGAAGAAAGGTGAAGGAAGGAAGGGAGGAAGGAAGGAAGGAAGGAAGGAAGGAAGGAAGGAAGGAAGGAAGGAAGGAAGGAAGGAAGGAAGGAAAGAAGGAATTAAGGAAGGAAGTAAGGAAGGAAGGAAGTTGGTATAAGGGTTTGATCAAAGAAAATAAGGAACAATTGAAGGAAGGATGAATAGATGTAAAGGATGACCAACCTTGAGTTGCTAGAAGCTTCTTCCTCTCATACTCATGTTTCTGTAAGAAATCCCACAACAATCAGTGATCAGTGACTTAGACAGGACCTTTGTTCACACTGTAAACACCCCTTATTCAGTCTGTTCCAGAAATATTGGCACCTTTGTTAAAGATGCATACTTCTCATTTTACCTCATTATTTGAGTTTGACTCCAGAGAGGGAAAGATCCTAAGACTACAGCGTCTGTCTCTGTTTAAATACACACCATCCAGCTCCATCCTTACAGACCTACTGCACACACACATACATTATGTGTATTATACTGTATTTATTATTGTTAGAAAAGTTCTAAAGTGCTTTTATGTACATTTTGTAGGCATATTGTTGGACTTCAACTCACAACCATTCAGTCACTAGACCCGAACCCTATGCAGTGCTTGCCATGACAAGCTTACCTCTTAGGGGTGGTGGGATTTGAGAGTTTGGTACCTGATAGCGTCTGAATGGCTGTTTCTTCTGACTGATCCAGCAGTCTTTACAGTAACCTCTTTGACCTCAGCGACCTCTGGAGCCTGCATTCCTGTGCAAGCTGTGTTTGTCACCTGGTCCTCGTTCTCTGGGATCTGAAATCGTAACACAATCACTTTTCTCTGTAATTAGATGCCCAGACATTATATAGAATGTGCATAATGTGCATAATTACTGCTTGATTGCTCACAAAATGACCAGACTGTGAATATCCTAAAGGAATTATCTACACAATTTGGTTTTTACAGATGGTCAAATTTTGTCCACTGATTTATCCACATTAAATTCCAATTAAGGCTTTAGTATAGATAAGTGCATCTAATTATTCACACCTTCTCTAATTTGGTGTCTGTCCCCCTCAGTCCCATTCGGCCCTCGTCTGCAGGAGCAGCCAATCCAGGTGGCGGAGAAGGGCGTGTCTTCACAGGGGCGGGGTTTGAAGCTGAATCGGGTGTAGTGACACTGCCTGAGCATCCAAGGTTAAAGAAAGTGAGTGTAATAGATAAAATACTGTTCCTTAGCATCTCACACACACACACACACACACACACACACACATACACACACACACACCTGTCTCGATGACATGCAGCTGCTGCATTAGCATGTTGAGCCAGTAGTTTGTAATTCCACTGTTGGCCAGCAGGGGGTCTGTTGTGCACTTTGGTACTGTAGTAACTTCACATGAGTTCTTTGTTGCCATGGAGACCTCACAGGACTCAAGGCCTAGCAAGAGTCTTCTGGCCTCATACAGATTGGCTATGTTTCTCTCCAAACCCTTCACCACCACAGACTGAGTAACACACAAATTATTTACGTTTGGGATTCCTGCACATCAAACTACAAAACCAGTCTAAAGCTTCTGTATTATACTTTAATTTAATGGAGAAAGTTAAGTATAATGTACAAAACTATGTAGAGTATATTGTTTAATGGTATTTAATTGTTTAATGGTCTTCAGCTGGTCCTGGATTCAGGGTAAGTCTTGGGGGACTGAATTAAATGTGCAATAGCATTGTTTGATCATAGTATGTTGGTTAAAATAACTGGGTTATATTTAGTCAAAGATGTGAAAGATATAGGTTCATCTAGATTCTGAATGCTCGTGGCTAATGCTCAAAGAGAGACACTTACAGTAAGTATAAAAACACCTTACTAATTATTTTTATTCATAGAAAACCCATTGCAAAACATATTAAAAAAACTTTAATATAACAAACATTGACAAAATCCTTCATTGTATATGCAGTAGATTGAGATAATATTTATTGCTATTAAGTGCTATACTGTAAAAATAATTAAGTGATTGATGTCCGGTGTACAATAAATTCCTCAAACATGGAAGAAAGTTCATCAACTAAAATAATATTTTTGGATTAAATGGCTGAAATAAGTAAATATGGTAAATATGGTTAACATGAGCTCAAGATATTTTCATGTTTTGTTTTTCTGACATAAAATACATAAGTAATACTTTGACATGGTTGCTAACAAGGAACTAAAAGTAGTGAACGTAAATATCATAATGTCGAACAATAAGACTCGTTTACTACACGAGTAAATAGAAAAAAGACTCGTTTACTACAGCCTCATTGTGTTTATACTCAAACTCTCTCAAACGATTCCATCTCAAACTTTTAGTTTATTCGGATTCACTTACAAAAAAATAGTACAGTGGATCCTTATCAGGGAACATGTTTTTAAGTATAGAGGGAACGAGGTGAAGCTTAGTGGCGGTGAGGTTGAAGTCATGTGACTATGAGTGGTGTAGTTCGTTTACAGCCAAACATTAGCATTTTGCTTCTGAATATTGTATTAATGTTCGATATTCATAAAAATTGTGCTCATTTGCATCTTTCTCTTGATGAACAAAACATGTAAGAATCATAAACTTGTTAGTCACAGAGTTTAATTTATACAAGACTCCAAAATGCAATGGAAAAACTAGCTAGCATGACTAGCTTTTTGTCAAGAGAACCAGGGGATACTAACTTTCGGGTAGGCCTATAAAAATACCTCATTTCTGCAGCACTCTATACATGCAGCATGAAAATAAATAACAGCGCTGTAAAGCCAAGACTCGCTCATGCAAAAAGCGACTCATCTCTGCTATCTTGCCAGTTAGTTCTGTATTATTTCCCAAAAAAGTTAAGTCAAGTAGTTCATTTACTGCTTATGTTTTTATTTTTGTTTAATTTTTTTTTCAGTTTTTCCTTATTTATATAGGTGTGAAGTTCATCAAACTGAATATTAGGTCTTGAAAAATGTCTAAATTAAAGTATTTTGAATTTTTCAAATGATAATCTAGTCATCATGAATTATACACTTTGTTATAAAGTATAGATGTTATTAAATTACTATTAGAGACAAGACTCTCTTTCATTGTCAAATCAAACATGGAGAGCGTTGTGGAAACTATCCAGTGTTTAAATCTCTATTATGAGTCTTGTGAAGTGATAAGATCCTTGTTGTTGTGAATTGGTATGAGATCGCTACTGATAAAACACTAACACACATATCTTCTGGATTATATGCCACAAAGGCAAACTGTGAATGGAAAGGCAGAGCCTCTCTGTTAAGATGGACTGTCTCATGAGAGGACGATGAAGGTGTAGTACCTTAGCAGCCTGCTTAGCCTTTGGTTTGACACTGATGAAGACTCCGAGACTCTGCATCATCTGTGCGAGTTTGCGAGGGTCGGACTCACCTTCATCCTTCATCTCGAACATGAGACACACCGGCAGACACTCCTGCACAGAGACACACAGAGAATCTAGACACACCTAATGACCACAGAGGACAGGAAAAGCTCCCTTCATGGTTGTGTACTATTTAAAAGGGAGCAAAAATGTTAGCAAATTTGCATATTGAAATTCAAAACAAAATTAATCTTATGGGTTCTATAAGTATTTAAGTAAAAAAAATTCATAAATGATAAAATGTTATCATTATTTATTTTTGAGAAATACAGAAACAAAGGGTCATGTTTAATACTCTTGTCTGCATTTAATAGTAGAAATGATAATAATAATAACAAGGACAATAATAATAATAATAATAATAATAATAATAATAATAATAATAATAATAACAAAAACTATGAGCACAAAAAAAAATTATGTATTTGTCAAACACATACATAAACACACGCACACGCACACATATACACACACTCACCATGAGTTGTTGTCTTGCGAGACACACTCCATCAGCAGTGCCTTGGATGAGAAGAGAGGGTGTGTGTTGAGGGGCGGTGAGGTCAGGCAGTACGATCTGTGTGTGTGTTTGATGCATGACGTTGAGGAAGTTGGCTCCGTTCTGGCCAAGCAGGAAGAGGTGCTGCTGAGACGTCACATCCAGCTGAGTGCTAACCATGACACCCGTTACCCCGGAAACCACCGGCGCCTCATGGCCCAGGAGCAGCTCCATCAAGATGCAGGTGGCCTTCTACAGGGGCCAAAGGTTATTTATTATCTTGTTAGTGTGTTTGTTTAAAACTAATAATAATTTAGCTTATGTTTGTGTGTGTGTGTGTGTGTGTGTGTGTGTGTGTGTGTGTATTACCTTCACAGCAGCACAGTTTCCTTGCAGGCCTCGGACCACACAGGTGGAACAGTAGAGTTTGGGTTGTGCTCTGAATGTCACACTCACTCCAAAAGTCTGTGCTACATGCTGAATCAGTGGTGAGCTCGCGTCTGTAACAACCCCACCCATCAGGGTCAGCGGCAGGTCAAAGGTCAAAACTAAAGGCTGCAGATCCTAAAGGTCACAGTGAGAGGGTAAATAGTACTTACACAATTCCAAAGCTATTTATTCTCTGTGTGCGTTTTTAATATTCAAAACATTTCATTATTGTCATGAACCTGCATCAGATCACAAGGTCATGAGGCAGGAAATGCATCAAATACGGCACCAGATCAACTTCAAAATTCTCTAAAGAAAGGAATGATAGTGGTTTGGGAATGAATATTAGTTTATTATTAACAATCTAGATTTAATTGGTCCTTATGTTTGACATACATTATACTATACACACCTCATAATTGTCAGTAACTACAGGATTTCAAAATTTTGTGCATCTTATGAATTTTTGTGCTATTTTTGCAGAACACTACTTTAATCAGTAAAAAAAGCATAGACTTGTTTTTTTTTAAACTCCTACCAGTGAAGTCAAGTATGTAATTACTGTATATTGTACTTATGTTCCACACACTCTGTGAACCAAATCCGTGATCTCAAACTTCTCTGAATGTCACTGAGTTTGTTTGATTTTGCATTAATGTCTGTGATCACAACAACATTAATGGAGGGACTGATTTATCTTACAGTAGAAAGGTTTACACTTCAAATTCACAAGAAACTGACTCTTATGTGTCTTCTTGCTGATTCAACACCCTGCACCGGTCCAGCAATTGACACCTGTCGAGAAACACAAAAACAACACAAAAACTATTTAACTTTTCAGATGCAGAAAAACCTTTCATCTAAATACCTAAATTTGGCTTTTAGTCTCTTATTACTGTATATTTGTGATTGCAATTCCTTCATTATATAGGAAATACAACATGCTGTTTTTGTAAAAAAAAAAAATAAAATTGTGAAACAAAAATTGGGGTGAATTACTGTTCCCATGAAATTTAATATTTTAAAATATTAGCACTTTTGAAGTGTTTTATTCCTCTTAAAACTATTTGCATATGAGTATAATGTTTAAGATTTATTTGCCACATCATACTTTGTAATTACATTTAATGTTACTATTTGTAGTTACATTTAATGTGGTACAAGTTCCTGTTATCAATTATATTATATTACACCTATATTTTAGATGGGTATAAAAAATTCCTCTAGTAAGTTAGGTAAAAACAGAAATAGTGAATAGTAAATACATTCATATGAATGAGAGCTGTTCCTATAGAAACTATATAATATAATATAAAATATTATCCATCCATCCATCTTCCCTACAGCATATCTGAGAAATCTGAGAAGTCGATTTGCTCTTTGCACATAATGTCTTGCACATTCAGTCAATTGCTGTTTTGCACAACTCATTACAATACCTCATATATAACTCCTGCTATTTTATTAAGTGTTCGTTTGAGTATTTTTGTACATGTACTGTAGAATATACAGTATGTACTCTGTTTTGCACTGTTTTTTGTCTTGCACTGTTTGCACCAGGTTGCACAGATGCACTTTATGTGGCTCGGACTAACTTACTTAAGTCCTTAGCTCTGTGTTGTTCTATGTAGCTCTGTCTTTGTTATATTTAGCACCATGGTCCTGGAGAAACATTGTCTTGGGTCAAGGACACACCAAGGCCAATATAGAAATGTCAGTCAGCCTTAAAGGCATGTATTTAGACTGCTAACTACGTTCACATTTCTGCCGTTTGGCAGATGACCTGATCCAGAGCAACTTACATTTATTTAATTTACACAGTTGAGTATTTGATGGTTAAGGGCCTTACACAGGGCCCCGAGGGTGGCAGCTTGGTGGCCCTGGGATTCAAGCTTACTTCCTTCTGATCAGTAGTCCAACACCTTATGAAAACCTTAACCACTGAACTACTCGACCACCCCACTGCTAACAGCTAAGTCTTCATGTCCCCAGTAATGTATCACAATTATCACATTAATAATAATTTGTATATGTTTAATGCTCTCTGACCTGGTTGCTTTTCTCTCCAGTTGCACTGTGGCGATTAGAATCCGGGAAATGGATGTGACAAGAAGAATCCTCCATGACTTTTTTGATATTTCCTCCCCCTTTTCCGATCACATGAGAGTGTTCAGTATGAGTGACATCCATCTTCAGGGTGACTTTATTAACCTAAAGACAGTTCGAGAATAGGAATAAGAAAACTATAAAATAGCATAACTGTAAGGACTCTGCCCGGACTCTGACCACGTGCGTTTGTTTACGTTTCTCATCACGTGTCTGCCCCGCCTTCGTCTGCTCCTCCCTGTCATCACACCTGATCCTTATTGTGTCATTGTCCTTTTTGTATTTAACTGTGCCGCATTGCCTCGTGCAGCACGGCATCTACTGTGGTCTTAGTCCTGTTTAGTCCCGTCTCGAGTCTGTGTTCCTGTTTTGTGTTCTGTCATTAAACCCTGTTTATTTATGCTATCCTGCGTTTGGGTCCGCTCTGTTCCGTGTTCATGACAATAACAACCACACACAATATGTATATACACATATATTTGTGTGTGTATGTATATATCTTCTTCTTCTTTCGGCTTTTCCCTTCAGGGGTCGCCACAGCGAATCATCTCTCTCCACCTAACCCTATCTTCTGCATCCTCAACACTTGCACCCACTAGCTTCAAATCCTCATTAATTACATCCATATACCTCCTCTTTGGCCTTCCTCTTTGCCTCCTGCCTGGCAGCTCCATGTCCAACATTCTCCTACCAATATACTCACTCTCCCTCCTCTGACCATCTTAATCTCGCCTCCCTAACTTTGTCCCCCAAACGTCCAACATGAGCTGTCCCTCTGATGTACTCGTTCCTAATCCTGTCCAATCTTGTCACACCCAAAGAGAACCTCAACATCTTCAGTTCGGCTACCTCAAGCTCTGAATCCTGTCTCTTCTTCAGTGACACTGTCTCTAAACCATACAGCATGGCTGGTCTCACCACTGTCCTGTACACCTTCCCCTTGATTCTTGCTAATATTTTCCTATCACACAGAACTCCTGACACCTTTCTCCACCCACTCCAACCTGCCTGCACTCGCTTCTTTACTTCTTTTCCACTCTCTCCATTACTCTGGACTGTTGACCCCAAGTACTTAAACTCCTGTACCTTCTTCACCTCTTCACCCTGTAACCTTACTGTTCCACTTCCCTCCCTTTCATTCACACACATGTACTCAGTCTTACTACGACTGACTTTCATTCCTCTACTCTCCAGCGCAAACCTCCACCTCTCCAGGTTTTCCTCCACCTGCTCCCTGCTCTCACTACAGATCACAATGTCATCTGCAAACATCATCGTCCAAGGAGACTCCTGTCTGACCTCCTCTGACAACTGGTCCATCACTATAGCAAACAGGAAGGGGCTCAGAGCCGATCCCTGATGCAGTCCCACCTCCACTGTGAACTCCTCTGTCTGACCTACAGCACACCTCACCACTGTCCTGCTCCTCTCATACATGTCCTGCACCACTCTGACATACTTCTCTGCTACTCCTGACTTCCTCATACACTACCACAGCTCTTCTCTTGGCACCCTGTCATACGCTTTCTCTAAGTCTACAAACACACAGTGCAACTCCCTCTGACCATCCCTATACTTCTCCATCAACATTCTCAGAGCAAAAATTGCACCTGTTGTGCTCTTTCTGGGCATGAAGCCATACTGCTGCTCACAAATTTCCACCACCTTCCTTAACCTAGCTTCCACTACTCTTTCCCACAACTTCATTGTATGGCTCATCAACTTTATCCCCCTATAGTTGCTGCAACTCTGCACGTCACCCTTATTCTTAAAGATTGGCACTAACACACTCCTTCTCCATTCCTCAGGCATCCTAGTGTCTAACCTAGTGTACAACTCTTCATATGCCTTCTGCTTGGCCTTAGACACCTCCCTCTTCACTCTGCGCTGTAACTCCTTGTATTCCTGTCTATTCTCTTCAGTCCTGTCCATATCCCACTTCTTCTTGGCTAATCTCTTCCTCTGGATACTATCCTGAACTTCCTCATTCCACCACCAAGTCTCCTTATCTTCTTTCCTCCTTCCAGATGACACACCCAGCACCTTTCTCCCTGTCTCCCTGATCACTTCTGCTGTAGTTTCCCAGTCATCCGGCAGCACTACCTGACCACCCAGAGCCTGTCTCAACTTCTGTCTAAATTCCTCACAACATTCCTCCTTTTCCAGCTTCCACCACTTAGTTTTCTTCTCTATCTTTGACCTCTTCCTCTTACAGACCATCAGAGTCATCCTACACACCACCATCCTATGCTGTCTGGCTACACTCTCTCCCACTACCACTTTACAGTCACTAATCTCTTTCAGATTGCCTCTTCTACAAAGGATGTAGTCTACCTGTGTTCTCCTACCTCCACTCTTGTAAGTCACTCTATGTTCCTCCCTCTTCTGAAAATACGTGTTAACCACAGCCATGTCCATCCTCTTAGCAAAGTCTACTACCATCTGTCCTTCAAGGTTCCTTTCCTTAACTCCAAACTTGCCCATCACCTCCTCATCACCTGTGTTCCCCTCACCAACATGTCCATTAAAATCCGCTCCTATCACCACTCTCTCACCCTTGGGAATACTCTCAATCACCTCATCGAATTCACACCAGAATCTCTCTTTCTCCTCTAACTCACAACCTACCTGTGGGGCATAACCACTAACAACATTCAACATCACCCCTTCAATCTCTAACTTCAGACTCATCACCCTGTCTGACACTCTCTTCACCTCCAGAACATTCCTCACAAACTCCTCCTTCAGGACTACACCTACCCCATTTCTCTTACTATCCACACCATAATAAAACAGCTTGAATCCTGCTCCTATACTACGAGCCTTGCTACCCTTCCACTTGGTCTCCTGTACACACAGTATATCCACCTTCCTTCTCTCCATCATATCAGCCAGCTCTCTACCTTTCCCTGTCATAGTACCAACATTCAGAGTCCCTATTCTCAGTCCTACACTCTTACCTTTCCTCTTCTCTCTCTGTCTGTGCACTCTCCTCCCTCCTCTACTCCTTCGACCAACAGTAGCCCAATTTCCACCGGCGCCCTGTAGGTCAATGGCGCCGATGGCGGTCGTTGTTAACCCGGGCCTCGACCGATTCGGTATGAAATTCTTACTGACAACTCGCATGGTTAGATTTGGCAATGTTTTATGCCGGATGCCCTTCCTGACGCAACCCTCTCTATTTATCCGGGCTTGGGACCGGCACAGAAGTCCCCCATGGCTAGATTGTGTGTATGTATATATATACACATATATATTTGTGTGTGTGTGTGTATATATATATATATATATATATATATATATATATATATATATATATATATATATATATATATATATATATATATATATACACACACACACACATATATATTTGTACATGTGTGTGTGTATATATATATATATATATATATATATATACACACATATATATTTGTACGTGTGTATATGTGTGTATATATATATATATACACATATATATTTGTACGTGTGTATATGTGTGTATATATATATATACACATATATATTTGTACGTGTGTATATATATAGAGAGAGAGAGACACACATCTTACTCACCTTTGTCTCTAGAACTTCCAGAATTTTCTGCTTGGCCTCCAGGACGTCATCTCGCTTTCCTTCCACTTTTACATGTGGATCTGTGACACACATCCAATCAGAATAACAATTGCAATTATTCTCCAATATGGTGTGTGTCATTATTTTTCTAGTTTTTAAAATTTGTCCCTTATTTTTATTGTTTCCCAACATGAACAGCACAACTTTGATTAACGTTTCAAATTAAAACACGGTTCCAAGTCTCAGTGTGTAAATATGAGTACTGTAAATATGAGCTTCGAAAAGTTTCAGGTTTCACACTGCTCATACTTTACGAGGGGTTAACAATTACTCCTGGCTTTTCATAAACTCACATACCTGGGACGATTAATTGAGTGGAAAATATTACCGAAAACACGGTTTGGGTGATGAGCTAATATTGACTGGATGGATCGTTATTCAAATCGCTGACCGTCTGGACTGGGGCTGAAATAGCTGAGAGATGGGTCGGCTTTGGGACACTTGTTGTGGACTGGGAGGAGCAGTGCTGGTGAAGGGTAAACTGGAATTAACTCTATCCTTTGATGTGCTAGCAACAGAGACACAGGCAGCACTAGTAGTATTGCTCTATATATTTAAAACGATACATTGCACAATGCATCAAGCTGTAACGGTAGTCAAATAAACCTTATCAAATTTAATGTTGGTCAGATAATGAGATTTGTTAGCTGTTGCATGGAAATCACAAAGTGGGAAAAGTAGGTAACCTTTAAAAAGAAATAAAAATAAAAAGTCAGTACAGCGCTACAGCGTGACGAACTATAAATAGCGTGAGGTGAGTGCTGTAAAAGTCTTCTGTGCACCGCGGGGGGGTGGGGGGGTGGGGGGGTGTGTGTGTGTGTGTGTGTGTGTGCCTTTGTGTGGGGCTCCAATCATAAGTTAGAAATCATGCTGGTATTTTTTTGTGTTATTTTACTTCTTTGGCTAAAATTGGGAAAAATTTGGGTGGGCAAGACCCAAATTTGGTTTGGATAAACCCACGTCTGCCCACTGCTGCCACCGGCCCAGATTAAGTGCAGTGTAAAAAAAAAAAATAAAAACATAAGCCTATCTTAAATCTGCAATTTGCTTGAAAAATGCTCAATTCTCTGCCCTTATCTAAAGTAGAGTAAGACAACTTCAAGCTTAAAATGAGAAAATATTTAGAAATAGGCTTTGTAGAGAATTATTAGTATACATTGCACATATTCAAAATATTTGTACTTGCTATCACTTTATATTTTTTTTCTCAGTCAAATAATATATTTAATGTGTAGTAATATTTCTTAAAAAAAATTAGAATTGCTGTATCAGTTTGATTTGATCCATTTGAATTCTAGTGTGTAGAATTTGCCAAAATGGCAAATCACATTGATAAACTACACTGTTAATATTTAGACTATAATGTTGAGAAGAAGTTTGTTATTACAATTACAAATGAAACAATACTTTGGTTTGTTTTTTGCTGGAAATTAAATTTGACAGTATTTTCTTTAATCTAGAAAGGACCAATCCTCGAAATCTGACCTACAATCTAACAGACATATGTTTCATCTCTTCTCAGAGCCATGAGATCACCTTCATCTCACCTTTCTTGGACTTAGCGCCAATCTTCAGTTTTGATGGCCATTTCACCTGAGTATTAGTTTCCCTCATAACCTGGTGAAACAGACATGTGAGTGTGACAGTGTGAATGTGGAAAAAAACAGTTGTAAAAAGACAGTGGTTGTCAGAAGGAGCTGTGTGTGAGAATCCAAGAGAAGAAAGACAGATGTGTGGGAAACGAAGGCAATCTAAATAGTGACAATACACTGTTAACATCTCAAAGCAGCACATTATTAGTCTGGCATTTACTACTGTAGGCATTTACACAAGTGTGTAGTGCATCAAGTATACTACTGATCTGTGGAAATGTTTACAGAATCCTACAGTTTTTAATTCATACAAGCTTCCTGTCGGTTGTTACAGGATCCCAGGTTCTCTCACCTTCTCGAAGAACTCCTCTCCTCTCAAGCCTGTTCCATCTATAGGACCTACAGGAACACAAACAGGGAAATCTGTGTGTAAGATGTGTGTCTTTAAATGAAAAAGAGGATGAATGAATATATTGTTATTCAACAAACATGACTGTAGTCTCTACATCATTGAATCTAGGTTGTAAGGATTTACCAAAAGCCATTAAGGATTTTCATTAGAAATCATTTATCTATAGATCCTTTAAGGAGAAATCACACGTGTTTCAGATGTTTATCTTTATATGAGATTATATGAGTAATATGTGATTGCAGATGTACTGTATGAGGCTGCGTTTCAGCGCCACATGCCCTGAAATTGGACAAATGAATTCCCGTAAATATGTGACATCATGTCAATAATATCAAACCAGAGCACATGATTTATGTGTGAAAAACTACCCTGGGAAAATCAATGAAGAATATACAATAAATAAAATGCTCTACATGTGGAAAGTCCCTATGTGCTAAATAAAATGGTATTATTGTTGTTGTTGTTGTTGTTGTTGTTATTATTATTATTATTATTATTATTATTATTATTATTATTATTATTATTATTATTATTATTATCATTGTTGTCTGATGCCTTCTGCTTGGAGTCTCATAACTCAGAGGATCCACATGGACAGCCTGGATATACATGAGATTGTTGTGGAAAGTACAACTGAGAAACAACGAAGATGATTCTGTACTGCAGTTTCCATAACAAACAGTTATGCACTCAAGTCTGAGTACCGATAGACTTCATGTTATATGTACACCTAGTATGAATCTCTGCGTTACACCTTTTGATCATAAAATACACAGTTATAGAATGGAAATAATATAGAACTATAGAACTCATCCACAGGTGAGGATGAGATTCTGAGATGAGTCTCAAGGATTTTTTTCTTTGTCACTGTCTCATGGTTTGCTCATTAGAGATATATTTAAATCTAAATGCTATATCCTTAATTTAAATATATCTGCAATGTGTCCACTGTTAAAAGTGCTAAGCAAATTAAATGGAATTGAATTAAATAGTGTAGTTTAATTAATATTGTTTTGTTTGTGTTCCAACTTCAACTTTATTCATTCATCATTCATCTTCTACCGCTTATCCGAACTACCTCGGATAGTTGCCCATCTCAGGCGTCATTGGGCATCAAGGCAGGATACACCCTGGATGGAGTGCCAACCCATCGCAGGGCACACACACACTCATTCACTCACGCAATTACAAACTAGGGACGATTTTCCAGAGATGCCAATCAACCTACCATGCATCTCTTTGGGCCGGGGGAGGAAACCGGAGTACCCGGAGGAAACCCCCGAGGCACGGAGAGAACATGCAAACTCCACACACACAAGGTGGAGGCGGGAATCGAACCCCCAACCCTGGAGGTGTGAGACGAACGTGCTAACCACTAAGCCACCGTGCCCCCCACTTCAACTTTATCAAATCTATAAATCATGATACATGTATTTGTGGGAACAGATTTAGGTGTCATGTCATAGTTTTGTGAATTAAATGTTTCTTACCAAGTTTGAATCACAGAATCAGTGTAATGACTTCAAACTGAATCAAATTGTTCATGGTTTACAATTTAAAGCTCATTAAAAAATATAGTGAACACTTAGTTAAGTTAATAATATACTAAATACAAAAATTACTTGAAAAAACTGAAATCTATTTATGTGTTCTCTGAATCTTATTGGTTTGTGTAAGAGGGGCTCCAAACTCTCACTTAGGTCCTGTCCAAGACCTTTTATTTCTTATAATGTGTGAATGTTAAAGTGTGTATACTGTGTTCAAGGATACAGTAAACTCATTTGTCTCAGTTCAGGTTGGTGATGTAGAGAAATACAGAGACAACGGTACTAACAGACAGAACATGTGTGTGTGTGTGTGTGTGTGTGTGTGTGTGTGTGTGTGTGTGTGTGTGTGTGTGTGTAGAGGTTAAAGTTAAACACAATGAAAGGCCATGGTTATCTGCTGACATTTACAGGGTTAGAGTGAACATCCCTCTCTTTTCTTCTCCTCTGTCTTTATTGCCATGGGTTACGCTGCCCTGCCAGTAGGAATGGCCAGTTTGTGTGTATGAGAGAGAGAGAGAGAGAGAGAGAGAGAGAGAGAGAGAGAGAGAGAGATCCAAAAGCCAGTTCTGAGAAACAGCATCAAGCAGCAAAGGCATTTAACTCACAACAATGCTGACGCAAACAACCCCCCACCACCACCAGCACCACCACCACCACACACACAGACAATCTGAGAAAAAGTAAACAGCTGATAAACCACAACATCCACTCGTTCTCCTCCCCGCACTCCACTCAGAGAGTCACAGAGGCTAAGATAACATTCCTCTAGTGGTCCTGCTCAACATTCTGGGGATCAGCTTCACTTAAACTTTCATTGTTCTGGCAGGAACGCTGCTTTCCTCTCTGAATATCAAAGAGCAGCAGGGACGAGTGAATTGCAGCATGTGAGAACGAGCACTTCTCCAAACCCAACAGTCAGCAAGCTGCGTCTTGCCGATAACACTCTCTCTTTCTGAGAAAAAACCTTGCCATCGCTGTGCCTGCACATGGCACATGGAGGAGCATGTAAACATCAGCACGAGCAGCGAACACACTTTGGCATGTCTGACAAATCACTCATCCTGATTCTCAGCAGCATGACACAAGAGTGACTCTCCTCTTACTCACTAACAGCCATCATTCTACAGACATCTCTTTCTGTTTTCCTCTTCTAATTTTTTAGACTTTATTTCCTTATATTCTTCCCGCTTATTTTTATCCTTTCATTTTTCTATCCTTTTATTTTTTTACTTTATTTGCTTTTTATTCTATTCTTTTCTTTTCTTCTCTATTTTTTCTTCTTTAACTCTTTTGCTTTATTTCTTACCTTATTGTTAATCCTGTCTGTCTGTCTTTCTTTCTTTTAATAAAGAACAGGTACACAGGTTTTATGTCACATGAAACTAAGACTAAAATCCCCCCCCCCCCACACACACACACACACACACACACTCCCTCTCTCACCGTAAAGCATGGTCTCCAGTTTCTTCCTGTCAATGCGGAACCTCTCCTCTATCCAGTCTGTGTCAGATTGCTCCGAGTCATTTGGCTTTAACTCCATCCTGGAATTTCCTCCTTCCTCCTCCTCTTCCTCTTCCTCATCATCATCCTGCTCGGTTTTGTCCTGAATCAGAACTTTCTTCTCTTGCTCAGGGTCTGAGCCCATGTTTTGATTCTGTTCAGGCCAGACACAGGACTTGGTATCAAGTTCCACAGGGTCCACAGAAGTGCCCTCCATGCTGGCTGTCTTGGTTGAAGTGTGTGTGCTGGAGGGAGCAAATGTGTGTATATACACACAGACACACACACACACACACACACACACACTCACACTCACACACAAGTCAGCGTAACCATAGAAACGGCAAAGGGGGGTTTGGGGGTGGGGTAGAGTGGGGCAGAAGACCCATAACTCTTTACAGCATCACATACACGCTCCTAAAACTTGCGTCTTTGCTCACAGAAAGAAAGGGGGAAAGTGTATGCATGAGGGTGATGCACCAACACACCGACAGAGCCGAAAGCACAAAAAGTAGAGAAAAAATGTGAAAGAATTCTGTTGGTGAGATGCGTATATCTTATATTTTTAACAAAACAACCAGAATACTTCAACTTCAACATTATATTGGAGCTTAAAAATTGCATTCACAATTTGTGTATTTGCCCCTTTTTCCAGTGCTTTATATTTTTTGACACTCAGTCGGACTTCATGTAGACACACAGCCGTCCAGCCTGCAGGCAGAACTTTAAATAGTCCAATAGTGATGGAGCAAACAGCATTCCTGAGCTGAAAAAAAGAATGTGATGAAGAAACTGATGAAGTACACATATACACACACACACATATACACACACACACAGGCACACACACACACACACACACACACACACACACACACACACACACACACACACACACACACTGTTCCAATATGAAATAAATTAAAAAAAGAATTGATTAATCTTTCACTTTTCCATTACCTATCTTCTGTCTTTTATCATATTTTCCTTTTTTTATTTTTTATTTTTCTATTCCGCCCTGTCTTCATTCCTTATTTCTTATTTTATTAGAAAGTAAGAATTTTTTTCTTTTCTCTTCTTTTGAATCTTTCCTGTTTTGCCTTCTTCTCTCCTTTTTACATTTCCCTTGCCTTATTGGTCTTTTCACTGGCTAATTTTTCCCTTTAAATTGTTCTTTTTTGTCTTCCTTTCAGGAATAAACTATGGTCCAACAACACAAAATGAAATGATAATTGTATGTACTGTATATATGTATGTTTGTATTTATTTATTAAATGTAGGCTGTAACTGTGCTGGGAATGTCCTGGCTACTAAATTACAATAGCTAGTGAGCTAAATCCAAATGACGTTGTAATAGTTACACTCATGTAATAGTGTCACATGACTTTTATACCTGACTCCATGGCTATTGCAGATAGAGAGGCAGATCCTACATCTCTCCAGATTCATGCTTTCCTGACTAAAGCAATCAAAACAAATTCCTGCACCTGCTGCTCGACTTGGAGCTGATCACAGGAATGTGCTGTTTTCTTTTCTTCCCAAAAGTGAGGTGGTGAACTCTGGCTTTTAATAAAAAGAGCTACCCCACAGCCCACACACTGCCCCCTCACTGCCCCTCAGCACCACCACCACCACCACCACCACCATTGCCACCAGCTTTCTGCAGAAGAAGAAGAGGGGCTGTTAGTCCGAGCTCAAGGGGGGAGGAAAGGACTGTTACAGAGAGACCACTGAAATAATTACAAACTGAAGAGAAGAATAAGAAAGAAGGACAGTCAAACAACACCACACTGTTTTGCCTGTTACCTGGCAACGTTGTTTAGCAGCGAAGACGACGAGAAGGTCATAAAACTTAAGAACCCGAGGGAGAAAAAAACTTGCGTTTTACTATATACCTTTCTTTCATCTGCATATGAAAAGCATCGTTTCTTGACATATTTAAATAAACCAAACCCAACAGTTTGATTATTAAGTTGTCTGTGAAAAATCAAACTGTTTATAATACCTTCCACAGAGAATGCTGTCATCTTCATCACCATCATCATCATCACAGTCTCACAGTCATCTCTAACATATTTAATTATGTTGGCTTTGTAGAAGCCAACATTCTGTTTTCCTATTTAAGCTTAGACAAAAATTTATCAAGAGTAACTCCTCCTAGGGCTTTCGAGCCACATGAGCCAAATGCGGATATGTTGTAGACCCTGGTCTGATGTTTTAGGCTATTACTTTTCTAAGCGATCTGAGTACCGGTACGTCCGGTACCGGGTCTCAAATTGGCCTTTTTTCCCATAGACTCCCATTATAAACTTTGGAGGTTTATAACTCAGCAAGCTTTCGAACTATCTACACCAAACTCGGCCAGCTCCTTTAGGGTGATACTCTGAACAAACTTTTAAATTGGTGTACCGACTGGCCTTTCGGTTGTCCCGCAGCCCCACCCTCAAAATATGCAAAATCAAACAACTTTTTACAACATGGACATGTGACATATCAAAACACTCAGAACAATGAGGGGAACTTCATTACAGGTATTCTGATGATGTCACGTGATGTCACGTGAAAATAAAAAATTAGCACAACATGGACATGTCACATATAAAACACTCAGCACAATGTGGGGAACTTCCTCAAGAGTATTCGGATGATGTCACATGCTTGTCTCCACTTGCCTCCAAATGTTTTTGCACCCTAGCTTTCTGTCCACTTGCCTCCAAACGTAACACTGATCCTTATGTCCACCTCCAAAAAACACCGGCTTTTGCAAACACTTGCTTTGTCAAAGCCAACATCAAGTTTGTTGCGACAAACTTTACAAATCTAGTTTCATCTTATAATCATCTTATACTGTAACTCAGAAAATAATTTTGATTTCCATTTTCATTTTAATCTGTTCCTGGTTCCTTATGGTAATTTAGTTGACTTTTATGTAATCTTATCATATATATATATATATATATATATATATATATATATATATATATATATATATATATATATATATATATATAATACTAAAAATATTCAATTGTGAATCATCTACGCATGCAAAGAAGACCTTTTGGGTTTCTGCTTGAACGTAACATTAATTATTCCCCTAAAAGATTTGAGTATTTTTTTTATAGGCATGGCTGAAAATAAACAGAGGTTTGTTTCATCTGATTTGCATATTCTTTAATCCTCCCTTTGGCAGTGAATGACTAAGGGATTTTTGGCATCCGTGTCATGTCATATTTATACCGCAGTGATACTGCAAGACATGGATGACAGCTTAAGAGTCCCTAAGCACTGATGTAAAAGCAAAATATAACCGTTGTGTTTGTGATGGGAACCTGAATTTATAGAAGTGCGAATAATTAGAACACTTTGTTCTTTAAGATCCGTTAATTTACTTCAATTGAATGATTCTACAAAATTATATTAAAAAATATTTTCAGTGTGAGACTTTTATTAATCATAGAATCAACACTCTCACTCACTCATTTTCTACCGCTTATCCGAACTACCTCGGGTCACGGGGAGCCTGTGCCTATCTCAGGCGTCATCGGGCATCAAGGCAGGATACACCCTGGACGGAGTGCCAACCCATCGCAGGGCACACACACACTCTCATTCACTCACGCAATCACACACTACGGACAATTTTAGAGATGCCAATCAACCATGCATGTCTTTGGACCGGGGGAGGAAACCAGAGTACCCGGAGGAAACCCCCGAGGCACGGGGAGAACATGCAAACTCCACACACACAAGGCGGAGGCGGGAATCGAACCCCCAATCCTGGAGGTGTGAGGCAAACGTGCTAACCACTAAGCCACCGAGAAAAGAAAAACTTCCTTAGATGGAAGAGGAACCTTGAGAGGAACCAGACACAAAAGAAAACCTCATCTTCATTAGTTAAAACTGGAAAGTGTGATTATAAATTAGTATAAACACCAGAGGGTGTTATTATGAATAATGTCCTTTCTACAATCAGATACAGTCTGACAATCACGTATTGATGAGGTGGTTGTTGTCCTTAAACACCACATGGAGTTGGCATCTAGTTCTAGTTGGAATCTGAAGTAATGCTGTAGATGATGTAAATGAGGTAATGGTGTCATAGATGCTAAGGTTTTGAGGTTGGGTTAAATTTCAGAACTGCCATAAAACTATTACTGGATTAATGGAGTGATGTTTAGTGAATCGCTAACAAAATCCAATACAGGAAGTGTGTGTTGTGCAGACAATATACAGAAAAGTCCAGAGTCTAAGTGTTGTCCTTGTTGAAGGTTCTGAATGTTTTGCAGTAAAAAGCTTCTCCTCATTCTCTCTGTTTGCCATCAGTGAGCAGAAGTGCTTTCCTGACCACAACAGAGAGAAGAGTCCATGATGGCCTGAGGTTCTTCTCTTCTTAGCCCGCAACACTTACTGTAGATCGCCTTCAGGTCAGGATGACCAGTTAGGATAATTCGCTCAGCTAATCCCACAACCTTCTGGAGTTACGTCTATCCTTTTTTGTGCTGTTCCCAAACCAGGCTGTGATGCTTCTCATTAGAATGCTCTCAATGGTGCAGGTGTGAAAAGAAGGCATAAAAAGAAGGACGATTGTGCAAAAAAAAAAAAAAAAAGTCAATGATCTGTGATGTGGCTTATCCTCAAATCCTTGTTAATGGAAGTCCAGGAGATTCGAAATAAAAATATCCTTGCTTCTGCTAATAAGTGACGACTGGGTCATGGTTGAAGCTTCCAGCAGGAAAATCATCCAAAAAAATTAGGGGTTAAATATAGGGTTAAAAATGAAGGTCTGCAAGAGAGAGAAAGAGAAATTAGGACACTGGAGGCTCCAAATGCTGTATCGAGGACATTGTGTGCTGTTCGACCTGCGGCTGTGTGTAGAAGCAGTATTGTACCTTCTGTTTGCTAAAGTTATATCTAAAGTTTCATCTGCTTTACTGTGTCGAAACACAATACTGTGTCTTTTTCTTCAACATAAATAACTAAATAAATAAAACTAATTTTTGTCTACCATATTTATTCTACATGTGACTGATTGTGTGTTTCTCAGTGATAGATTAATATCCTGGATATTTCAGAGTAGGTTTTCCTAGGGCACAACGGATTGTTTAGTAATTTACATTTTTACATTTCAGACAATTGAAACAAAACAAAAGTTCATATTACAGGGAGACGGAGGAGTTTATGCGCATTTTTCATTATAATTCTGAGAATTCTAGCAATAGAGGCATAATTATACCAATCATTTATTCCCTGCTAGCAAAATGATTAAGCTGTTAATTGCCTCTGTTGCATGGAAACATGATTTATTGTAAGCACTCAGTAAAAGGTCTCAGCAAGAATAGGAGAATTTGACAGTGGGAAAAAATGTGCACTTTTTAAAAGCCTGAACAGTATGTGGTTCATTTGGTCTTAGTGAACTGTAAAAAATGTTCTTTGTAAAAATATTATAAATATTCTGTATAAAGAGATATTAACAAATGAAGAAACGGAGGCTGGATATTGCAGGGACGATGTTTCAAAGCAGCATCAATAATGTATAGTCAGTGTACAGTGAAGCATCATTGCATGAATACTGAACACTGATTTTTATTCATCAGGTACAACAGACAAACTGTCTTGAACATGAAACCTTAAAAGCCTACAATAGACCGGTTTTCACATTTACATACATTTGTTTGGGAGAAGAGTTTATTCATACTGACACACAAGTGAAGTACAAGTGAATCTGAGAAAGAAGCAAAGGAAACGAGGGCTCACATGTTTGCTCAAAGGTTCAGAAGTGGTTCCTTTGTTCGTTTTGAGATTATTCAGCTTGGACCTCTGGAGCACTATCCTGAATCTTATCCTTTCCAAAGCCTATATTTGTCCCATATACATTACCTCACAGTGAATATATGATGCAGTACACTTGGAGCAGGGAGGGTTAAGGGCCTTGTTTAAGGGCCCAGCAATGGCAATCCTTGACTTTAAGACTCCAAGGAACCAAAGTGAGAATACACAAAAGAATGAATGCCAGTCATCACCAGACACCACGCCACATGCCACATGTCACAGAGCAAGAAGTCAACCTTCCAGCATATTCTTAGGAGCTGGAAGTAAACGAAAAGCCCTGAGGAAACCCACAGGGACAGAGAGAACAGACAGTAACCCGTGGCCTGGATTAAACCCTGGAGCTGTGAAATGACAACACCACTTTCTGCACCACTTTTTATACTTCATATTTTGCTGGAGTTCAGCAGCAACTCTTATTCTTTACTTTAACTCGAACACATGCATCCCAGATCCTAGATAAACACTGGGTTTAATACAATCACTGGTGTATTATCACACTTTGCTCTCCAGCACTACTTAAATCGCTCAGGGTTCTGTGTCCTGGCACCCAGGCGGTGGACATAGCTTACTCGCATGAGGATGTGTTTATGATACTTGTGTAAGTCAAAAATGCCTCAAATATAAAATGCAAAATGTGTTGATTTAATGTATGGATTCTTCAACCCTTTAAATTTAAATTGATTATATTCCTAAATATACTGTAGACTGTCAGAAAACGCTAGAAGGGCTGGTTGCTGGTTGGTGCAGTACATCAATGTGGCCACTAGAGGGTGGTCACAGATTTTTAAGAGACACATTCACACGCTGTAGAAAACACTCTCACACTCACAATCTCACTTACTCTCACTCACACACACTCACTCAATCACACTCACACTCACTCTCTCACAATCTCACTCACTCACTCACACACTCAGTCTCACACTCTCTCACACTTACTCTCTCTCACACACCTAAGGGCATTTAGCAAACCCATTCCAGCCACCTACATTTTGTGAAACCAGAGAAAATCTACAAAGACACAGGAGGAACAGGTGAAATTCCACACACTCGGAGGCCTTGTAGCTGTGAGGCAGAAACACAACCATGGTACCACCAACTTTCTGCTAGTAATACATCTGTAAGATTTACACACACACACACACACACACACACACAGGTTCGGTTTTACAGCTCTCTCACACTCACACACACACACCTCTATGGATGGATGGATTGATGGATGGATAGATAGATAGATAGATAATAAATTGTACATGGGTGCTTCTGACATAAACTGAACAGAACTTCATTGTTACATTTTACTTAAGCTCAGTTGATGTACAGTACGTAATTCCCATAACAAGCAAACACAGAGCACTGGCCAAGCAGGGTCATGAAATTTACCGTCCAGCATTCACTGACAATTTTAAATCGTTTCAGTATTGTAGGCGTGTGAATTGTCCCCTTATGTACCTCACATCAACAAAGATGAGACAAACTACAGGAGCGAGGTGAGACGCCTGGCCGGGTGGTGCAGTGATACAATCTTTCTCTGAACATGGAGAAGACGAAGGAGATTGTTGTCGACTTCAGGAGAGCGCACTCACCATGCTCCTCTGACCATCAATGGTGCCACTGTGGAGAGAGTGAGTAGCACCAAGTTCTTGGTTGTGCACATCACAGAGAACCTCTCCTGGACTGAAAACGCAGCAGCACTGACCAAGAAATCACAGCAGCGTCTCTACTTCCTCCGCAAACTGAGAAGAGCCAGTGGTATGGTGCTTGCAACGCATCCTGCCGGAAGACGCTACAGGGATGCTACAGTGCATAGTGAGAGCAGCTGAAAAGATTATTGGTGTCTCTCTCCCCTCCCTCCAGGACATTTACGAGACCCGTCTCACCCGCAAAGTCCTCTGCATTGCAGGTGATCCCACCCACCCATTACACAGCTTCTTCAATCTGCTGCCATCAGGGAGGAGACTGCGGAGTCTCCGGGCCAGGACCAACAGATTGAAGTACAGCTTCATTCATCAGGCTGTCAGGAAGCTGAACTCGCTCTCGAACCTGCCTCCACTTCCCTTTTCTGCCCCAGGCACCACAGATCTATGAACCCAACCCACCCCTCCAGATCCCACATCCCCAGGTCCTTCCACTCCCCCCTCCCACTAACATACGACAATATGCACCAGTCACTTTGTACAACATTGGTCTGCTCATTTGCACTTTATCTGCATATGCCTTGCACTGCTTTATTTAATTTCCATTGTTAATATTATCTGTATGCACCTTGGGACTGAGAGAAATACAATTTCAATTCTCTATGTATGTACTGTACATGTGGAAGAGTTGACAATAAAGAAAATCTTGAACTTGAACTTTTATCTGGTCTTATTATTAAGTAGATATTGTGTTATTATTTTGTGTATTGTTATGTCTTGTGCAATGTGGAATATATATATTAAATATATTTTATTGACAGCTGCACCTTTTTAAAAACTATCATAAAAGATTTAAAGTAAATACCTTACATGAAGGAAAGAGACAAGTGAATAAAATTATAGTAATTACAGCAGCCCATTTATTTTATCTGTTTTTGTTCAATTGTGGCAGGCAGCCAAGCCACAGTGCTTGGGTTTTACAGCACACACACACACACACACACACACACACACACACACACACACACACACACACAGACACACAGACACACAGACACACACACACACACACACACACACACACACACACACACACACACACACACACACACACGATGTTTATCACCCCAAATTACTTGAGTGGGTGTAAAAAAAAATGTAAAGCACATAAGTCATCTGAGGTTGCAGTTCATTTACTGTCAACCTGAAAGGAAAAGCGGTCTAGTGGTTCTTGTACTTCTGCAAACCTGTAATTACCATCTTATTTAACCATGAAACCACACGGTTTATGAAATTATACTGTAAACCTGTGCTTGAAATATTGATTACAGGTTTGTGCATTGAAAATAGTCATTAGTACCAGAAGGACAAAGAACAGAGGAAGGTGGGGAAATACAGCAACAGTTAAATAGCTTTTTAACCTCAAGGATTTTGAAAATTAGGTTTGTAATAATAACACAGCTCAGAATACAGTTAGCAAACAGGAATTGGTACAATTTCTCTGGCTGGTCCAAACAAGGCAAAAAACAGCAGAGTAAAAAATACCTGAATTTACCATTTTTGCATGAATCTAATGATTCCATCAGACAGTGAAGTATAACACAACACAGTAACTAACCCAAACCCATGACATACCATTCACGGTCAAAAAACATATTATATATATATATATATATATATATATTTAAAGTTTACTAGAAAGTTTCCTCTGGTTGAGGATGACGGTGTGAAATAAACTAAACAAACAAACAACAACAACAAAAAAAAAATAAATAAATCACACTAGCAGGAGATTTTTATTCTCATGAGAGTGAAAGGTCAGACGCTTGAAGGACAAGAAAGACCAGAGTCATTAACATGAATGTTAATAATGTATTTACAGCAATGCATTAATAGCATTCATTCATTCATTCATTCATTCATTCATTCATTCACCCTTAGTTACTGCCTCATCAGGGTTTAAATTAGCTACTAGTTTGTTTATATTCTGAGAACTGGAAACAAATAATCTCACTGGAAATTGTCCCAGGTAAAAAATGATGGCTATGTAGGTAGGGTGTATACAAAACACTTCCAATTTAGGCCACACCCACATCTGATTTAAATCCAAATACAGATACAGTTATGAAGACGTGGAGCACTAAACAGATAGATACCTAATAGATACCGATAGTGGCATTGTGTTAAACCCCTTTAATCTGCACTTCTCTGTAAGGAACCTGCATAAGAAGGGTAATTGATTTACCCTGATTTTGTTTGCACCATGTCCTTCTGTTTGGTGGAAAAGTGTAACAATATGTCATTTGCGGCATCCAATTAAAACCACAAACCAGGTTTAAAAAGAGGAACATTTATAATTTCACCTTCTAGAAGAAAACACATGTTGACATCCTGGTTTTCAGAAAGTGCTAGATTCATAAGTTACATGTCTGTGGTGAGCAGCATGTAATGCACCACATCCAGGGTTTTGTACAGTAACCAAAAAAACAATTAAAGAAAAAAAAACAAAATAATACAGCACTGAGAAAAATGAAAAACAATAATCAACAAATCACATAGTTCCCAAGTAGGAACTTTAGATAAAGTTACAACACTTAACTGTGTACTTTTTAAGTAGACTGTAGAGTAATAATACCACATTCCCAGCCTAAGAAAATACAAACTGCCCATTTGTATATTAGCATATGTCTATGGGTGATGGGTGATGTCCTGCACTTTAACTGTAAACACTACAGAAAAATAAAGTATCACGCTACACAACTGGTTAACATTACAGAAAGTCCATTTTCAAAAATTCTTGATTTAGTTCAATTGAAAAAATGACATCCACAGTCCTCTTTATTAGGAACATCTGTACACCTGCACATTCATGCAGTTAGGCAGCCAAAAACAGCGTTCGTGTTGCCAATCGTCCGATCTTTGTGACACGGTTGCTGGTAACAGAAGAGCTGCTTTGAGTATTTCAGAAACTGCTGATCAGGGATTTTAACACACAACAGTCTCTAGAGTTTACACAGAATGGTGTGAAAAACAAAAAAAACAGTGACAGTGGCTGGAAACACCTTCTTGATAAGAGGAATATGGTCACATTAAGTTGAGCTCTAAGAAAGAATAGTAACTCAAATAATCAATGTTTATAACTGTGGTGAGCTAAAAAGCATTTCAACAGACACAAAACATCAGCAACCTTGAAGTGTGTGAGCTACAACTTCAGAAAAACCACATCAGGTTCTACTCCTGTGAGTCAAGAACAGGAATCTGAAGCTATTGAGGACACAGACTCACCCAAACTGTACAGCTGAACATTAGAAAAAAGTCAGAAATTGTCATGTTACACTCTCATGCTGTTCAGTTTGGATGAGTCTGTTTCCATGATCGCTTCAGATCTGTGTTCTTCACTGGCAGGAGTGGGTCCTGAGGTGGTCTTCTGCTGTTGTTGCCAATGCACCAGTTTGATGTGTTGTACGGAGTGCTTTTTTGAGTTCCTACAGACTTCCTGTCAGCTTCCTGTCAGAGCACTCTGGCCCTTTTCCTCTGATCCTTTATCAACAGGGTGTTTCATCCTGTAGACCCTCTGCTCACAGGATGTTTTCTCTTGTTTGTTTTTCACATACAGTTCTGTGTAAACTCTAGAGATTCTATAGACATCAAACCAGCCCATCTGGCACCAATAACCACTCCACGATTAAAGTCAAACAAAAGAGATCACACTTTTTTTCTATTTTGATGTTTGATGTGACATTACCTGAAGCTCTTAACCTTCGTCTGCATGATTTTATACACTGTGATGCTGCCATGTGATTGGCTGATTGAATAACTGCATATATGAGCAGGTGCATGTGTGTTTTCTTATTAAAGTCGATTGTATTATAAATCATAATTTAGTTCATTCTTACATTTTACATACCATTAGAACAAAACTGAAATGATAGCAATTAATAGCAAATTGTTTGAACAGCGGCCACTGAGAATGAGGATGCCAGGTGGGATGGGCAGCTACTTATGCCACAGAAAAGTTGTGTGTGTAAGTTGAGGCTTGGGCTTAGGAGACATGATGAATTCACCATAGCTGTAAAGTGAACAGACCAATCTAATACTATGGGTAGGTAGTCATGGAGTTCCTATTGATTTGGTGGAAAGGTAGAGCAGATGATGCTGATGAAGCAGGTGATAGACAGAAAAAGGCCAGTGCAGATTCAGGAACTTTTAGCTTTTTAGGAGAGTTGCAAAAGACTTGAAATAGAGGATTAAATGGCTGGTGCTAATCCTACAGGGAATTATCCACACCTTGGAGATTGGGATTAAAACGGTGGGTTGTCATGAATGATGTAGGGATTGGGGTTAAATGATGAAGGGGTGGGGATTAAAAACAGGAGGAGCTTGTTAGAAAGGGGAGTCGAGACCACAAAAAAGGGTGGAGTGATAAAAGCATTGGGTTGAAAAGGGGATGGATCGTCATGAATGATGTAATGATTAGGATACATGCAGGAAGCACTGGAATTAAATGGAGATGGGATGGGATGGGATGGGATGGGATGGGATGGGATGGGATGGGATGGGATGGGATGAGATGAGATGAGATGAGATGAGATGAGATGAGATGAGATGAGATGAGATGAGATGAGATGAGATGAGATGAGATGAGATGAGATGAGATGAGATGAGATGAGATGCTGGCATTAAATGGGTGAGGTTAAAGGTGGTTAAAGGCAGAGAAGCTGAGATTAATTATATTGGGATGAAAAAGGGAGGGGAAGATATGATGTAAAGTTTGGAGCTGTAAAGTAGGAGCTACGATGTGTGAGGTTGGGAGGAGTGAGTTAGGGGTCGAGATGAAATGCACATTAAAAGTTAAAAACACTGGTGATGCAATGCAGTGATGCAATGCTCAAGACAATATTATTTTTTTCTTAATATGATTCAATATAAAATGTTTTTATGTCTAAATAATTTAGTTGAATTTGATATAATTCCCCACATTCAATATTTCTAAATCAATTAACATGGTTCTCTCAGAGTTAATAACCTTAGATTTATGGGCCTTGTATGCCATTTAATATTCCAACACATGGCAAATGAGATGCTCTGATCTTCAGTGGATCGGTGTACATCAAGCCTGAAGAAATGTTACCTGCTGAATTAATCTTGATGATGATTGGTTATACAATGTAGACAAATAGTGTAGACAAATAGCAAGAAATGAGCTGCACGAAATCATAACCAATTAAAAAAAAAAAAAAATATCAATACCTGTCAGCATTTGCAGTTAATTATTACACATTCATTTAGTGTTGATGGCCTCTATGGCACTGCGTCAGGGTCATGCTGAAAAGGGCTTTGTCATTAGTTCATATAATAAAGAGTGTGATGTAGTTACACTGTACAAAAAAACCCAGTGCAGCCTTTAATTACTGGCACTTGAAATGCACCCTTTTTCGCTTGTGACCTCAAAACAGAGAAGTCCTGAAGTGAAAAAACGTCAGTTCATCCATACCTTTATGGTCAGTGCATTTAATCTTTGCAGACAAGGAAAAATCAAGTCCCCGGTGACATCTTGTGTGTTTTACATCTTCCTCTTAACGAGAAGAAGTGAGAGATGCCATTGATACATACCATATGAAACATGACACACTTAGGTCATGATGAAGTCAGAGGATGTACCATTTCCTCTGCAAATGAGTCAGTGAGATAGCATACTACCCCATGGGGGTTTTAATAAGCAGAAGTAGAGATGTTATATTTTACAAACCACAGGATTGCAAACCATGTTTTGTTCTGAAAGGACGGGGAAATCCACAGACATGACTTCCTCACCCACAACAATATCGCTGGTTTATTCCACTTCAGAACAACGACTGGCGCTGACGACTGTACGATTCTCAGACACAGGGGAGAAACGTGGCTCAAAGCTACCTAGTGTTAAGGAGTTCATCTTTGAGCCAGGTAGGTAAAGGTTGGCCCATCCTGTACAGCAGCTTGGACAGTTCAATGTTATGATCTCTGTAGTACTCTCTTAGAAACAACTGGGACTGTAGAAGTGAGAGAAACAGAACAAGAACATTTGGTTACATTCTTGTACATAACTGTAGCATGATATAAACACAGGGGTTCAGAAGGGAGATGATTTTGTCCTGCAGCCGAACTTTGATCACTACAGATCATATGACAAACGTACAGAGACAAAGGAAAGTGGCAGAACCTGCATGAAACAGGAAGATACTTTACCTCTAACTTCATATCCGAGTATCTCTTTCCTTTACTTTTTCCCAGACATTTAGTCTTTCCTCCCTCCAGGAGCTGACACCAGAAACCTTTTTTAGGATCAAACCTGCACAAGTCAGAAAACGTTTTTCAGGGTTAAGCCAAATATTGCCTAAGGACAATTTGTTATTCAATTAGAACTGCTGTCAGGATATAAATATAAACCCATTCCTGGATGTGCATCAGCAGTTACTATGTAATTAAATAGAATGTAGATTATGTATGTGTAGATTATGTATCTATGTAGATTAAACAAAAAAACAGATTTACTGCTAATATGGACCACTATGGGTTTTTTTTTGAATACAAAGAGGGTGATGTTAATGTTGGTTGTCATATTTGAGTGATTCTCAATAGTCAGCTATCGTAAAAGTAGCAAAACAATGGCTGAGAAGGTGCTGAACTTACGCCAGGATCTTGTGGTAGTTCACGGTATTCATTAATCCCAGAAACTTCTGGACTTTATCCATGACTAATGCTGGTTCAGTTTTTAGCATCTGCCCATCCACAACCATAATCTACATAAATGTAAAAAAAAAAACAAAAAAAAAAACACATTTTTGAATATCATATAATTTCACACTAAAGCCCAACAAAAAGGCAATAAAGTTTTGCATAGAAGTAAGCCTCATAACACCTGACTGGGGTGGTAGTGTGTAAGCCAGCGCTCAAGGTGAATGGCGTATAACCCCGGGACCAAGCATCGGCTCTGTAGGACACGCAGCTTTGCAGGAGCATCACGGGCTGCGGTGATGACATCGTGAAAAGTGTATTTCAAAGCCACTGGATCATCATGTGCCCTCTGGTGCTGTGGTGAGGAACAGGGTATATTCGGGGATTTGTTTGGGCAATCAAAGTTCCAAAATGCTCTACAAACATCTTCAATTCCTCAGAAGCTCAACTCTTTACTGGTCTCAGCTCAGCTCTACCTGCATCAGCTCATCCCTAACCCTGACCTTTCTTATTACACCATTAGTTCTTTGTGATTTCTAAACTTAGTGTTTCCTGAATTCAAGATCATTTCTTCCTCACCCCAGTTCAAGTTTACCTAGCCTCAGACTGTTCCTGACATCAACATCAACTCTTTGTAATTCAAAGCTCAGGTTTTTCTGACCCCAAACGTAGCCTATCCTCAACTCAGTCTAAACTTATCTTTGACTTAAAGCTTTTCCTAGTATGGCCGCAAGCTAATAATTTTCCATACAATTTCCATCCATTCCTGACCTTATGCTCAGCTACCTTTGAACCCAAACTCAGCTCATCATGATCTCAAGCAGTTCCTCACCCCGAACGCAGCTATTTATGACCTCAAGCAGTTCCTCACCCCGAACTCAGCTCTCCATGACCTCAAGCAGTTCCTCACCCCGAACTCAGCTCTCCATGACCTCAAGCCTTTCCTCACCTCAAACTCATCTCTTAATGACCTCAAGCCTTTCCTGAACCCAAAATCAGCTTTTCATGACTTCAAGCCGTTCCTGACTCCAAAACCAGCTCTCCATGACCTCAAGCAGTTCCTGACTTTGAAATTAGTTCTTCATGTCCTCAAGCATTTCCTTTCCTCAAACTCAGCTTTTCATGACCTCAAAGCTATTTCTGATCTCACACTTAGCTTTCAGATTTCCATGACCTCATGTACTTCCTGACCTGAGGCTCACTTCTGCCTGTGCAACAAGCTCAACATCTCTGCAACATCTCTGACCCCACACTGGCACTATTCCTGACTTTAGCTGTTCCTGACCTCAACTTTGTTAAGTGTCGGGACAATTTGTGTTTCTTTAGTACTGAAAAATTCTAGTCATATTGTTTGGGACAGATGCTCCTGAGGACATATGCTTCTCATGTCTTTTAATGGTAATAAGGTCAAGTCCTTTTTTGGTGATAAATCACATAGAAGCAGAGAAATAAGCATGTAGAAGTCAGTACCTGGTACCAGGCGTAGGCTCTTTCTGCAGGACTGATGAGGACGGTGATGATTTTAGCTTTAGGTAGGAGAGCTGCTGCTCTGGGCGCTGCTAATTCAGAGTCAAAGTAATTAGCACACTTCTCAAAGTAGTAATCTGAGCTGGTGTTGGAGGGGAGAGGGAAAAACTCCATGTACCTGTAACAGAGAGATCTTAGTCACAAACACATACAGCTACAAAGCTGCTTCTCAGCAGGCATGATTCCACCAGCAAGATGCAACTATCAACATTTTTGAGTTACGCAGATATATCAGCTGAAAGAAACCGAAAATATCAGCTGAAAGAAACCGAGAAGGCTAAAGAGAGAAGTGGAAGAGCAAGTTCAAAGTATTTCTCACCAGTCTATTCCTTTGTGGTAGTTGTGCCCATTGAAGAACTGAATCTCCTCAAAGGTCTCTTTGCTGGGATAGTTTCCGATGAGGTCAGGGTGCAAGCCCAAGAACAGATACAGAGCAGTTGTCCCTGGAATAAACACGAGGAAAAAATAATACTGTAAGCTGGATGATTATGACGATGATGATGATGATGATGATGATGATTATCTCAAATTTATATCAACATATTCATGTATTTTGTTTAATATTTTGTCCTTTCATTTTTTTCTGTTACGTGCAGCTATTATTATTATTATTATTATTATTATTATTATTATTATTATTATATTGTGATTACTACTATATGCATCTCTGCAAGTAATATTAGTAAATGGCACCAAAGATGACTTGTTACACTACAAATATTAAACATAACCCTTAAACTGTAAGCAGTATTTGACATTTTTAATATCCATTTAAAAATGTAAATACAAGAAAAATACAATTCATTTAAATACTAAATCAATAGTAAATAGGCTGTCCCAGTCCAGTGTATTTACTAAGCATAACCAGTAGGGGGAGCTGGAGGCATTCACCTGTCTTCTGTGGCCCAATCACAAGCAGCTTAGGGAAGCGATCACATGTTTTCTCTTTAGACCAGATATCCTTGTGTCTCTTATCCTCGCAGGGGTTCTGAAATATTGCAGAGTTAAGATGAGAAGGACTAATGCAGAAATTCATTATAAGGAAATGCAAGTAGGCATAGAAATGCAGATAAAATGAATGACATCAAAGAAAAGCTTTACATCAGAGAAAAAAATAGTATAAGATAAATGGACATGAATCTATATAACCTATATGCAACAAAAGCACAGATTAAGATAAACTACAATTCACTTTAATCAGCAGGCAATGAAAATCATTTACAATTCTAAAATAAATAATTAAATAAAAAAAATAAAAATTCACTTTTTTTTTCCCTGAAGAAAGATTAAAGCAGGTCAGTCTGAATAAACCCTGTTCATTTTCCAGTAAGGATTAATCTGTGTAGGGTTAATCTGAGCCCTAAATGACTAAAGCACTGGCACATGCTTTCCAGTCTCTCTCACACACACACACACACACACACACACACACACACACACACACACACACACACACACACACACACACACACACACAATGAGCAAAGTAGAACACAGTGAGTGAGAGAAGAAACGCCACACATACATACTACACACACACACACACACACACACCATTTAATTCCTTTAGTATTGCATTGGAACATAAATTAGGGTTGTTTTTTAATGTTTGTTTCATGTGTAATTACAGTTTTATACTGCACCCCAATCAGAGCAAAATTAGCAGTAGCACAAGATGTTTTCACATATCACAAACACAAAACTAGAAAATGGTAACAATTCCATGAAGCGCAAAAAAAATAAAATAAATAAAAATAAAAGACACCAATGAAACAAATTTCCTCTAACACTGTGGTTTAAGATCTATTTTTAAGTGATTAATCACAATAACGCTTGCCACTGATTTTAACACATTATCGTTAGCCCCCTCCAGAACATTGTTTTGGCTGAATCTAAATTTAGATAAGAAATATTCAGCTTAGAAATGGTGACTGCAATAAATGTGCTATTGCTTTTAGTGTACAGATGGGGAAAAAGCAATACATTTTGAATAAGAAATAAAATAAAAGCAATACCAAGACAACTTATCAATTATTACACATTTTATTTATTCAAGACTTCTTTAATATTGTCGAGCATTCGCACCAGGTTCCCCATGACCCTGTGTAGAATAAGCTCTACAGAAGAACTCTTTGTGTGAAGACTTTATTTACGGTTAAATCTTTTGCATCCAATGCTGTTGTTTTCTGTTTCTGAGAGTCTGATCAACACTTTTGTGTTTTCCCATATCGATTACTGTAATGCCTTGCTGGCTGGAGTGTCAAACGCTACCTTAAACAAATTGCAGGTAGTGCAAAATTCGGCTGCTAGAATTCTAACTAGAACAAAGTTAAAAGATCATGTTACTCCCGTTTTGGAGTCCTTGCACTGGCTCCCCATTAGGTTTAGGGTTGATTTTAAGATCTTTATGCTTACCTACAAGGCCTTACATGGGTTTTCTCCTCAATATCTGACTGAGCTTTTAATTCCTTATATTCCATCTCCTGACCTTCGTTCTTCTGAAACTGGTCTTTTAACTGTTCTTTTAACTCGTTTACGATCGATGGGAGATGGGGCCTTCTTTGGAATTCTTTACCAACTGCGATAAGGCAAGCAAAATCTCTTGGCATTTTTAAATCTCAGTTTAAAACTCATTTTTTTTAGGGTAGCTTTTAATTGACTAATTGTAATTTTACATTTTGCTTATTTTATATATTTTTGTTGCTTTAATTTTAATCTTTACAATATGTGGTGTATTTTTATACATAGAAAATATGGAAAGGTTATTATAGAAAATAGCTATAGAAAATAAAGGTTATTATTATTATTATTATTATTATTAATTTTATTTTTTTTACACACTTTTCGCCTGACTGTTACAAAGCGCTGACACTGGAGACTCCTTCCACACATAATAAATAAACCTCTTCTTAGAGATTTTACACACATATTTCTTTGGTAAATAAATCAGTTCATTGTGAGGCTTATACTAAATGTATATTAGGTGCTGTGACAGATTGTCATAGCTGCTGTTTCAGTAAAGAAATCTGACCAACCAGTATTCGAAATTTGAACAGAGCTAAAAAGAAAGTTTAGGAAAGACTTATGTTAGGTGACTCGGGGAGGAGGACATAGAAACTTTACCGATCAAACGTAAATTTTTTTGCTTTGTATTCGTAAGTATAATGAACATTTGAATAGAACATGGACGGTGAAATTCATTTTGACAACACACACACACACTGAATTGAGACAATACAGCACTTGTGCACTGGGTGACACTGAGAAAGGCTCAGCTGGAGGTGATACGTGTGCAGGCACAAACGCTTGCACACACAAAGACTCCACACGAACCTTAATGTGAGAGGCTTTAAGTACAAATGACATGAGCAAGAAAAGAGATCAGAGCAGGAAGAACAAAGAGCATTCACACACACGCACACGCACACGCACACGCACACACACACGCACACACACACACAAAGACCAATGCAGTCCACAGTGAGTGAGAGGAGAACGGCGAGAACAGAAGCACACTGATCCGCGTTACAGTGAGTTGAGCGTGGAAAAGAAAAGCTGTGAATAACAAGCTCTGCATTCTCTGATGAGGAGTTGCTGACCACAGAGCCTGACACGGCAGCACACTGTACACTAATGCTATTCTTCCCCTCAGTCCCTCTCTCACGCTCCCTCAATCCTCAGCCGCCTGAGCCTCTTTTAACTTCTCAATCATCAGATGCCCCCAGTCCCACACTCCCTCAGGCACAACAACCTACACACACTTGGTATACAAGAACACCTCTTAATGGCAATCCTGGGAACGCTCAAGGACTGTGAAAACAGAAAGGAAAAAAAAAGGTGCCAAAAAGACTGATTCAGCTCACTGTGGGTTTTGATAATTAGCAGAATCAAATGAGTCAGAACTGAAAAAACAAAACACCTACACACACACTTGGCATACACTTGGTTACACACACCCACATACACACAAACAGATACACGCACCTGCCAGAGTGGCTCTCTGTCTGAGGGAAAGAGACTGAAGTATTTGTGAGCCAGTTGGACAGGAGGCAAGGTCTGCAGCCTCAGGTGAGTCCAGGTCTGCAGGAAATGCAGCAGCTTCTTAAAAGTGTACAGTCCCAGACGATCGTTTCCATAATTAGAAAGATGAGTCATGAAGATACTAATCTGCAAAACACAAAGAAACGTTTGTGTATTAGGATTTTTTTAATTAACCCCATACATCAAAAGAACTTCCTAGCAGCCTCATCAAATCCCTGTTGTCTTATCACTTCTCAGACTCGGAGAAACACTTCCTGTGGAACCACAGGCTAATTATCAAGCACCAGATTTTCAACATGGAGCGCTTATGTCATCAAACTTCTATGTATATTCTCTTCCCACTGTGTCGCTCACTCACTCTATCAGTCTGTTCTCTGCACTCCAAACTCTTTCTGGAAGACTGGATGTGAAGAGAACTTGTGAAAAGCAGGGAAATCTTTTTTTTTTCTATTTTTAATGGGCACCAACAACAATCAGAGAAACAAGAACAACAAAGACATGATTGTCTGTTTTTTCTTTAAATTATGCATTATAACCCCATCCAGATTCACCAAAACAACAACAACAACAATAACAACAACTAGACTATATTCTATTTATTTCAATAGAAAACATATAATGTATTTTATTCCATCCAGAGCAACAAAGACAAAATCAACAACTGTACATTTTTTTAAGGAAAAACATTATACAAACATTATACAAACATTATACAAACATTATACAAAGTATTCCAATTCATGTCAAGACCAAAAACTGAAACAACAACAACGGCAAAAAAGAACAACAATAACAAGAATAATATCTACTATCTAATATCATATCTAATATCTAAAAACTAAACAATATATAATGCTTTTTAAGCCCATCTAGACTTACCTACACCACTGTAAATATAGGGAGTAACACAACAACAGCTGCAGCAAGAACTTCCGAAATATCACCAAAGCATACCAACTCCACCAAAATAACTACATACAGTAGTATTGTAAATGTGAGGCGTAAGCAACAACAGCAACAACAGCAGCAACAACAGCAGCAGCAACAAAAACAGCAGCAGCAACAAAAACAGCGAGAACAACAGCAACAACAGCAGCAACAAAAACAGCAACAGTAACAACAGCAGCAACAGCAGCAACAAAAACAGAGAGAACAACAGCAACAGCAGCAACAACAGCAGCAGCAACAAAAACAGCAACAGCAACAACAGCAGCAACAGCAGCAAGAAAAACAGCGAGAACAACAGCAACAACAGCAGCAGCAGTAACAACAACAACAACAACAACATCAGCAACATTAACAACATCAGCAACAACAACAACATAATTTTTTGTTCCTGTCCTGATTTGGCATAACATCACCCTAAATATTACTAAACATCAAATCACCCAAACAACACCAAAATTACTACAAAGTAAAAGATGTATTACACAACAACATCAACAACAATATGCCATGCAGCATATTCCAGCTGGATGATGAGAAATGAGTATTAAAAAAACAACAACTGCTATACAGACATTGTACAGCAGGAAGATTTCAGTGCCTCATGCACAAATTTCTCATTTTGTTTTCCTCTAATACCATAGTTGGTCATATAGGGCATGAGGTAATATGGAAAACCCAAGAGTGTTAAATAATGGAGAACATAGGTGCTAAGATATCTTTGTCATGTTGTAAAACAAACAAGGGGTTAAAGCTAGAGGCCATGTCCTATCCAGATGTGTGACTCACCCTTTAAAACTTAATGACTCTAGCTGGTCAGTCTGATCAATAGTGAGAAGCTCATTAGGAAAGAGACGAACATGCAATTAGTTGATCTACTCCAAGAGTGTTGCTCATTGATCAGATCCAGTCAGTCGAGTCTGAACTATTGGCTAATCGCTGCATTAGATCAGGCTTGGACGAAGCTCATAAAAAAGCTTTAAGAAAAACGAGGCTTTTAGCTTAAGATAAAATACCTTACTAGCTGAAGATGTCTGCCAATACAGAGTAATGTTAACTCACACGAAGTCACTAAATTTAAGTGAAAAATAATACATTAGTATTAGTGTAATGCAGACATAAAAAAGGATAAATAAGAAATCTAGTTCACATTTTGTATCAATAATTTTATTTCTATTTATATTAGAAGAAGAAGAAGAAGAAGAAGAAGAAGAAGAAGCCTGTTGCTATGTATTGTTGTGTGAGTGACAAATAAATTTAGAATTTGAATTTAAATAGCAGATACAAAGCATAATTTATGTATGTATTCCTATTATCTAGCATTACTGAAAGATTAATTAAATAAGATCCCTAACTACTCTATAAGCAAGTTATTTTAGCTTGTCAGATTAAACTAAATATTTTACTACTAACTTTTAACTGGTTTTTAGGTTGTCTTTTGTTTTTAGGGTCATCCCAAAGGAAGAAATATTCCATATTTTGTTCATTTGTTAACTGATTTTGTTTTCCCTTAATAATAAAAACCTTCATTTAAAAAGTGCATGTGTTTACTTGTGTTATCTTTGACTAATATTTCAATTTGTTTGAAGATCTGAAACATTAAAGGGTGACAAACGTGCAAAAAAATAAAAAAATCAAGCCGGGGCAAACACTTCTTCACAACACTTTACATGTCTAATGCCAATATAGATTGATGGGCTTAATATTACATGCAGTCTAAACATTGGACATTTAACTTCACAGAAAACAAAGACGGTTTGTAATATAGTGCGAAGGGGCGGGGCTTCCCGGATGTCAGCTATCATCAGAGAATTCTAAACAGCCGCGTAATTGGCAACCGTTTCAGATTCATATTGAGGATGTAAATGGTGGGACTCAGGATATGAGGGACTAGATTAGTGCACTTAATGCGTATAGCTCAGAAGGCAATAACCAAATGCACTGATCGATTAATAGCTAATCAGTAGCACTGATATTTATCAAGAACGGAAACACAACCATACCTAAGATGTGTAGTAATAAAGAAATGGTGCATGCAGTTTACAGTGTAGTGCTGCTATCATATTATTTGTTGTGATACAGCCTGCTTTTTCAGAATATTGACCCGGATTACCAAACTTACAACCATGCCTTTTCTGTCACAGAGTATAAACATGCCGGTAATGAAATTTTAGGATGGCTGATCCATGTGCTGCGAGAGGAACGGATGTGTGTGTGTGTGTGTGTACTCACTGGGTTGAGTAATACAGTGAGGAAGAGTTCCCCTCCGTCGATGAGCTTGTCCAGCTCCTGAGGGCCTCCTGGGTAATCTTTATAGAAGATAGTGTGAGTGAACAGACCACAAGTTTGCCTTGGCAGCACCTAACAGAGAGACAGGCAATAGGTTATCTCATAAACTTAAAAGCACATTGTTTATATTACTTTCTCTTTCTATCTCTCACATATACAGTATATACACACAAACACAGAGTCATATAAATTCACTTTTCGTTAAACTACCCGGACACCTCTGTGCGCCCTCCATCTATCTCCACACACAAACACACACACACACACACACACACACACACACACAATGCATGCACCGAGCTTCTCTCTTCACTCCGATAAATAGAGCAAGACTTAATGTAATATTCATAATCTCTCTCAGAGCGTTCATGAACTCGGCGGGTGTATATAAAAATCAATGAGAGGCAGAATCCACATCTGAATATAAATCTGCTCTCAGCAATCAGCTAACCACTCTCTCCTGTCCTACTGCTCTCCCTGCTTCAAGGACAATCACACCGGGGGGTCAGACAAGCACAGAAATTAAGCTCAAAAAGACAGATGGAAGAAATCATCCAAAGAAGGCATTTAGAGTAAAGAGCAGGTAATATCAGCTGAGGATTTAGAGAGAGAGTGAGTAAAACCCCAGATCTATTACAGTTATTAGTTGAATCCAGGTTAAGGGAAAAAGAAAAGAGAAAACAAATGTAATAGGAGGAAGACATGGGAGAAAAATTCACAGAGGATAGTGTGGAAAAGAGCAAGTGTGTGGGTGTGAAAAAATAATGAATGAAATGGAAGTAACAGAAAGATACAGAAAGAAGCAGTGAATGTGTCGGGATTAATATAGTTCTGATTTTTTCCCCCCCAAAACAAATTTTGTACTTGAGGGATACATTAACACACTGAATACAGTGTAATGGCATGAGAATGGACAAAGCATGAATAATACAGTATGATTTATATGACTATTTTCTGAAATAAAAAGAGTCTCTATTTTAACTTGAATTAAATTTGATCAAATTTTCATTTCAGTTTTCTTTTAGTATTTTGTTCATTTTGTCAATTATCCGTTTGAAGTGGATCTGGAGCATATCCAAGGACTTTCGGTTGCAAGTTGGTCAAAAAAAAGAACAGGTTTGGGTAAAAAATAGCTGTCATGTGTTTTGGGTGGTAAAAAGGAAACCAGAGAACCCAAAGGAAACCTAGCAAGGGAGAACATGCTATAGAATTTGCAGTGCATTGTTGGTGGATGTGTGTGGACCCTCACATTGATGCCATTGTGGATGAAGCCGCGGCGGTAGCGGGCTGGCTTGAGATGAGGATACTCCTCTGTGCTGGTCACTCGGATACCCCACACTTTCTTCCAGGCGTCGTAGAGCTGCACGTGAATGGGGTAGACACCTGAGTGATGAGGAGCCACTGCGTAACCCAGGTGGGTGGGGATAGAGTGATCCTGCACACAAGATTCATACAACAGAAGTCTTGAAGTTTATTCCTACATCATATTCATGAAGTTAATATTGTTGTGTCTCGATTGTATATAAAACAATCTCGCTTTTGAAAAGGAACAGAGATCTACTGCTCTGCAGCGCTACAGGCAAAGGTATGTACGTTTTTGCCGTCACATTCAAACAAATAACCTTTAAAAGTCTTCCTAGACTAATGTGTAGTGGTGAGTGTGTACAAACCAATACAAACCTCTGAGATCTACTGACACAAGTAAATGTTTCACAAAGTAAAATTTTCACATTACTGTAAATAATCCAGTATGTTGTGAATACAAACACAACATAATTCTTGTGTAGCAGCATTAACCAATTTTGCTTTATTTGTTAAATGATCAAGCCATAGATTTGTTAAAGCAATAATACACAAAAGGTAATACACAAATAATACACAAAAGGTCTTATAATCTCTTCATTGCAGAATGGAAAATAAAACTGAGGATAAAACTGGTGATGATTAATTAGCAGACGAAACGACGACGACGAATTATCTCTCTTTGTCCAGTAACAAACACAATCCCATATTCATGAGAAAATAATATCTCAGCTTCAATTCACACACTTGACTATGCACACAAACACACACACTCAATAATGCACTACCATCATATCACACATCCACTGACCTGCATGGTAAAATTTCCCAGACTTGCCCCAGGTTAGAGGTGAAGTTTGGTGAAGCTTAAGTTGATATAAATATCGGTCTGAAACTGTTGTGCCTCAGTTGTATGTAAAAACGATTTCTCTGTTTCAGAAGGAACAGAGATCTACTGCCTTGCAGCGCTCCATGCACCAACTACAAGGCCAATTTACTTAGTCTTGTCTATCACAATCACAAAATGCCCTGAAGTAAAGTTTTAACAATCTTCCTAGACTATCATGTTGTGTGGAGTGTGTACAAATCAACAAAACCTCTCAGATCTACTCACAGTCTAGTTATAATTATACTGGTTCACTAGGTTACAGACTTAACACTGGTTAACACTGGTTAGGTTACAGACTTAACACTGGTTCACTAGGTTACAGACTTAACACTAGTTCACTGGGTTACAGACTTACAGTAATACTGGTTCACTAGGTTACAGACTTAACACTGGTTCATTAGGTTACAGATTTAACACTAGTTCACTAGGTTACAGGCTTAACACTAGTTCACTAGGTTACAGACAACACTGGTTCACTAGGTTACAGACTCAACACTAGTTCACTAGGTTACAGACTTAACACTAGTTCACTAGGTTACAGACAACACTAGTTCACTAGGTTACAGACTTACAGTAATACTGGTTCACTAGGTTACAGACTTAACACTGGTTCATTAGGTTACAGATTTAACACTAGTTCACTAGGTTACAGACTCAACACTAGTTCACTAGGTTACAGGCTTAACACTAGTTCACTAGGTTACAGACAATACTGGTTCACTAGGTTACAGACTCAACACTAGTTCACTAGGTTACAGACTCAACACTAGTTCACTAGGTTACAGACTCAACACTAGTTCACTAGGTTACAGACTCAACACTAGTTCACTAGGTTACAGACTCAACACTAGTTCACTAGGTTACAGACTCAACACTAGTTCACTAGGTTACAGACTTAACACTAGTTCACTAGGTTACAGACTTAACACTAGTTCACTAGGTTACAGACAACACTGGTTCACTAGGTTACAGACTCAACACTAGTTCACTAGGTTACAGACTTAACACTAGTTCACTAGGTTACAGACTAAGGTCTGTAGTCACTCGTGTTCATGAGGAACTTTACAGGATTATATTTAAATACAGATATAAATTACAGAACCAGTTACTGCTTGTGGCATCACGTTACACTTCTAGTGCCTTCACACACCGATCAGCAATAAGATTAAAACCACTTCCCGATTTATACACATTACACATCACATACATTATTACACACACAGTGACAGATGTAAGACAGGATTACACAGGTTCAGCATGACAACACTTTCTGGATGTTGTCTAATCCCTTCTAAGGTCTCAACAATGAGGCAGTACACTAAAAATAAGGAATAAGTAGTGAAAAAATGTAGCCAGTTGCATCACGGTACACTCCTAGTTCCTTCACACACCGATCAGCAATAGGATCAAAACCACTTCCCGGTGTGAAGTGAATAACAGCGATTCTCTTGTTACACTGACGCCCATTAAGGGGTGGGAAATATTAGGCAGCAAATGACTAGTCAGCAATCAAAGTTGATGTGCTGAAAGCAAGAAAAATGGGAAAGCATAAAACGCTACTTTGACCAAGGACAAAATGTGATGACTAGGATGACTGGGTCAGCTGTTCATGATGCTTCTTGATTCTTCTGTGGTTATGCAGTGGTTAGTATCTTACAAAAGCTCAGTTACCTTGACGATAACGGTATTCCCTAATGGCAGACTAAGGAAGAGAACATGACAAAGGTGTTGAATTGGCCTTCAAATTTCCCAGATCTCAATCTGATCAAGCATCCGTGGGATGTGCTGGACAAACAAATCCAATCTATTGAGGCTCCACAAAATATTAGGCAGGTGGTTTTAATGTTAGAGCTGATCAGTGTATAATGCCTTTAGTCTGATTTGATCAAATCTTGCAGTGGAGCGTCTGCTTAGGTATGAACACAGCAATAAATCTCTGGTCTTAAATAATGATTTAATAGCCATCAGGTGGTCTTCCAAGTTACCTCTAGTGCAGTAAAAACCCAGATGTAGCCTTTAAAAAATTCTTTTGAATTGTCCAGTACATGAAGGATGTATCTGAGTCAGCTTTTCTTCTTCCCGGTGTAATTATTTTTTTTTTTACATTTTTATCATGCATCTGTTTGCGACTCCTCAAAGTGTCATTGGAGCCAAACCATTTATTCATCTCTAATTCGTAATCGAATTAAACTGACTCATCATCATAAAAAAAGCTGTAAATAAACAAGAGTGTAGTTTGTTGAGGGATAAATTACTCAATCCTGATCACAGACGATAACTTTCCTTTAAGGTTTATTGAAATTAAGAGGTGTGTGTGTGTGTGTTTGTGAATGTGTGTTTTCTGTTTGTGTATGCATAAACTCAGCCACAAATAACCAAACAGGGTTTTAGTGCAGTGTTTGAATTAGAAGAATCCAACTCCATTGGGGAAATTAGAACGATATGTATAATAATATTGTTGGGTCTCAAAATGATTATACACACAGTGCCAGATGTGATACAGGATTACACAGGTGCAGCATGACAACACTTTTTGGAAGTTGTATAATCCCTTCTAAGGTCTCACCAGTGTGGTGGTACACTTAAAAAAAAAAAAAAAAGATCTAGTATAAGCTCATTGCTTGAACCAAGTTAAATTTTAAATTTAAACAAGCCTCTAATTGCTATACTGACTTACATCCCTGAATTATTCACATAGTGAAAACACTCTAAAGTCTTGAGCATGTTGTGTAGCAGTAACACGACAGTGTGTTGTGTTACAGTGTGACGTGACCGGGTTCCATCACAAGCTCGGGTGAGAATGCTTTAAAAATACACGATCAAATAATGTACAAAAACAAAAAGTGTTAACGCTACTCAATTCAATCACAAGGAACCGATGAATGCGTATGAATTATGCGCACTGTCCACTTTATTAGGAACAGAATACTGTACCTGCTCATTTATGCAGCCAATGAATGATGTTGCAGCAGCACAAATCATTAAATTCATTTTTGTTGACACAGGTCAAGAGCTCCGGTTAAACTTCACATCAAACATCACAAACAGAATAGAGGAAAAGTGTGATATCCATGACTATTTCAGTGACATGGCTGTTGGTACCAGATGGGCTGGCATGACTTAAGCCTCCTTGGTTGCTTTAACATGGCTGAAAGTGACAACTCTGTCTGTGACTGACAACTCTGTGTGTGCCTGTGTGTGTGTGTGTGCCTGTGTGTATGTGTGCATTGGGTACTGACCTCTGCGAAACGTCTGTTCAGGAGCATCTGTTCCGCTAACACACTCTGGTTGTGAAAGCGGTGAGGCTGCATGTGACTCCACATGTGTGGAAACCACCAGAACTCTTTAACATATGATAACAACAGGTCATCGCCCAGATCCTCCTCATCTGTACCTACACGCGTGCACACACACACACACACACACACACACACACACACACACACACACACACTTACTTATTAACCGAGGACAACAACAGGTCACATCCCAGATCTTCCTCAGCACCTACACACGGCTTGTTAACAGAGGACAATAGTAGGTCATCTGCTTCATTGTCATCAACAACATAAGACATACACACACTCACATACACACAATCTCAACTTGATTCGTTCACATGGATAATGTTTAACAAAGTAAAATATTCACAGTAACCAGTATGGTATGAATACAAACTCAGCATAATATATGTGTGGGGGAAAAAGGGATCTGACTGCAGCAGCAGCAGCAAATTGTGCTTTATTAGCTGCATTATCAAACCATTGATTCGTGAAGCAACAAAAACAAGAGTGCATTATTATAATAGCTTCATTCTGGGAAGGAAAAAAAATGAGAATAAAACTGGTGATTATTAATTAGCAGACAAAACAATGATGATTTATCTCTCTTTGTACAATGACAAACACACCCACATTTAAAAAAAACAAGGTCGCATAATATCTCAGTATTAGTGCGCACAAACGCACACGCGCACACACACACACACACACAATTCTCAATACAACATGACTATGGTATCATATCATCCACTGACCTGCATGGTAAAATTTCCCTGAGAAGCCAAGGTTAAAGGTGAAGTTTGGGATTGACTTCCGCAACTCATTCTGCGTCTCTACCAGTGCCTGGATGTAGAAGTACACACACAAACACACACACATTCAGAAATTATTACTACACACATTGAAACAATGCTTATTTTAATTTAAAGTCTGCAATATTATCCCAATCATATTATTTCTAGATCTGTCTGTTTTAGTCCCTCCAGAATTTTGCCATTTTGCAATTCGAAAATTTATGGAAACTCAAGCAAATTTAAACACAAGCAATATTCAGATGAGATTGCGGTTTTTCTAAATGACCTCAGATTTTCTGTAGATTTTGGTTAAGGCATGTCGCGTGACGTCATGATGACACACAGTCAGCCAAAGTCCTCTTTGATTCACATGCATGTAACATCTCATATAAAGAAAAACAATAATTGCACGACAATTAAAAAATAAACAACAACCTACTGTAGCAAAAACAAAGCAGCCACCGGCAAAAAAAAAGCAAAATCGTCATGAGGTGTGCTACATTCTCATCACTATTTGATATTTACACTATTTGATCTTAAATCTTTTTTTTTTTTAAAGATAACGGTCCTAAAGCACCCAACATTTTGATTAAACTGAAATTTCCTGTATCATGTTTCAGTATGTAAATGTAGGCCTTAAAACAATGGGACATTCTTAATGGCATATTCATAGGGTCTGTATTTTTTAAGTTAGCCTTATTTGGTGTCTGATTACTAAATTATTAATAAATAATTAATCTACGTGTTACCAGTTAATTCTTAATATACAGATGGTTAAAAATGACTTTATTTATTACAAAATTAATAAACTAATTCACTTGTATCTAGTATTGTTTTTTTTTTTTATTATTATCTGACTTTATTAATTGTATTTATTAACTAATGAATGAACATCAATTAAACTTGATGAGTTTAAGTTGATAACCGTTTAGCATTGCAGCAGCTCCAACTCACCTCTACATCAGCCATCTTCATCCTGGTGCCCTCTTTTCCTACGAAGATATCGTCAATGTCGACTAGTACATATCTGTCCAAGGACAGTGAGAGCCTCTTTGATGTGAGGAAGGCCACAGCGTCCACGAACACCAGCTTGTGCAGCCAGAAGGCCAGGCCGTTCCCAAACAGCACGCGCTGGATACCATCGTGGAGCCCGAGGTCCTGAACCACAGAGGTGTGGAGAACGGCACGTAGACCTATGCTTTCTGCTGACTGGGTCTTGGCTAACAGTACTGGTTCATATGTGGAATGGTTTGACTGGAACACAGTCCAGTTATCACCAGGAAGAGGACCTCTGACCACCTGAGAGGTGAGAGAGTGAGAGTGAGAGAGTGAGAGAGAGAGAGAGAGAGAGAGAGAGAGAGAGAAGTGAAAGAGAGAACAGAAAGCTTTTAATAATAATAATAATAATAATTTTCTCACACACCTGTCATCCTTAACATAACATTTCATATGTTATCTGTTTCAGGATATACACAGGTTTATTTATATCTATTTTCAGTTTCATTATGGTATTTAAAATTTCATTATGGTATTTAAAATTAAATGATGATTTGGATATACTGTTCCTTTGTTCTCAGTCAGGAAAAGGTTTCTTTGTTGAACACTGATGAATGGCTTTTCTTTATACAGCAAAATTGTATTTTTTATTTTATTTGTGCTCATAAAAGTTATATAAATTAACAGAAAGAACTAAATCCATTTATCTCTACTGTCTGTGTGACATCGATGTCAGACAATTACTTGTATAATTCTGATGAGTCTAATTATCGCTATCATAAAGCTCTGACTGACTTTAATCAGAGAAATTTAGAAATAAAATACAACCGGTTTACTACTGTAATGTAAAAATGTAAATACCATGCTATATATTGATGAAGAAACCTGGCCCTTTTTTATTAACTCTATAATGAAAAGGAAAATATTTCAAAAGACAATACATTTAGAACTTTATTATAGCTTGAGTGTATATACAGTATATAACTTAAATGGTATTAATATAGGTTATACATTTTTTTTCCTGCATGAACCGTTTCTTTTTTGTTTTTGATTTTTTCACTGTTCACCCTCTAACTGCAGTAGTTAAACCAGCTGCAATCAACATGATGAATCTTCTGGTGACCCCAGTGCCTCATACAGCAGGTTTATTATCTTTAAACACTAACATCACAAGAAGTGAGTTAATGTTACGTCTGAACGGACCTCGTGGGCGCGGGTGATGTGCAAGAGAGGTGACTTGGGGTTGACAGTGCAGTCCTTTAGACCCAAATTTGAGTGAAGGAACAAAGGGAAACCTTTTAGCTGGGCACTCAGGAGACTGTTCTCGTTGGCCTACACACAGAGAAACACACACAGACACACATACAGAGTAGGAGAGGGAGGGAATAAAATAAAGATCTGTGAACTGGCTCGGAGAGTAGCATATTAGCAGAATACAAATCCATCTCATTTGGTGAGGTCAGACTATAATAATGTGGATTATCACATTAATCATCCATACAGAGAGATAGATTAGATCATGTGACCTTGAAGAAGCCGATAATCCCCACTCCGTACTCCACACAGTATTTATCCAGCAGCTCCCTGTTCCAGGCGTCCATGTTGACATATTTCAGGATGTTCTCGTAGATGATGAGAGCGAAGCGGCCACGGTCACGCTCAGTCAACGTAGGCATGTCTCCTTTTCCAGGAGAGATCTCTGCGTGGTACCGGAATCGGGCCGACTCCAGCACGGCAACGATGTCTTGACCCAGCTGGGAGAACTGACTCTCGACAAACACGAGAACCACCGGTTCGGTCTGGCTGCCATCTGCCGCCACATCTCCGCCCACTTCATCCTGGAGCGGCAGGAGCCGGGATGGCATAAGGTCATCATCGCAGTCCTCTGGTGCCACCCCAGCTGAAGGCTCAAACCCCCTTTTGACTCCATACAGGAAGTAGGCGGAAATGAAGACGCTGAGCGTGCACAAGAGGAAGAGGAGGAGAAAGATGGTCTGGAGCGTGAGCTGGCGGAGGAGGCGTCGCACGCAGCCAGCACCCAGCATCGTGGGGATGACCCCCCACAACCCAAGATAAACAAATAATCAAACAAATGATCTGTAAAAGGCAAACTCGAGTCAAATCTCAGAGGCTTTCCATTTACACCATCGCTGTGTCTATGTCTGTGTATAAACACATTGTGAGTAAAGAAAAGAGATGTTCAATGAGCTGGTCTCCTCCATATTAAATGCCACTATGTCACCATGTCTGTTGTCAGCTTCTTTAATTGAGATAATTTTGTCCGTACACAGCTCCCTGAAGGTGCGATAAATGGCCGATTGAGCCTGTTTCCTGTCCTTCATTCAGATTCATTCCTTATTGCTGCTCATAGAAGAGCTGAAGCAATGTCAGAGCAAATGTAGTCATTCATTCCAGAAACGTCTGAGTACCTGCAGAAAAAAAGAGTCACCGTTAAGGTGAATAAACAAATATATAAAGCATATGAAAAAAGTCTGTAGACATTTAACCATTGAGCCTATATGTGGTTCTTCTAAGTTCTTCTTTAAACCGCTCCAATAAAGCTGGAAGTGCACAATTGTCTTTAGTTTGCCAAGATTAGACTAAAAGACGAAGAGTTCAGAGAAGTGTTTAATTAGGTTGAGTTGCCCTGAACACAACCCCACTTAACTCCATTGGGATGAACAGCAACGCCAACTGCACCCAAGACCTCCTACCATCAGTGCCTGATCTCACTAATGCTCTTGTGGCTGAACGAACAGCCAAACTCCAAAATCAGAGAGCCTTCAAAATAAGTGGGGGTTAATATAAGAAGGACTAAATCTGGAATGGGATGTTCATCAAACATATAGACGTGATGGTCAGGTGTCCACAAACCTTTAGCCATATAGTATATAAAGCAAATATTTCTCATAGCTGACTGTTAAAAAAAAAATCTCTTGTGTCTCTTGAATGGTAACCATAGTAACAGCAAAATGTAGCACAGCTAACATGTGCTTGGATTGTGTAATTTATTTCAAACCAGCAGAATGCAGAACGAAGGAAACACTTGACCCCGTTTTCATTAATTATAATAACTTAATAATAAGCAGGATCAATTCTTCTTCTTTTTTTTTTAATTTCTTCTTTCTTTTTTTTTTTTTTTTTTTTTTTTTAAATCGCCAGCAGCAATTTTATCTAAATGTCATCTTGATAAATGTTGAACACCGTCAGTTTAATATACAGATATCAGGATAAAGCCACCATACAGGCATTTACCCAGTGTTCAAAAGCGTAACTGATACTGATTAAATTAATACGGTACAGTTTGTGTTGAGGTGTAAAATACGATGATGCTGGCAAGGTTCTCTGTTCTGGAACTGCATAGCAGACATTATGTTTGAAATTATTGTCAAGAAAATGTCTATGGTTCCTGAAGCAGTTCATTCCGGAACATTTTTTGCAATGTCAAGAGTCAAGAAGCTTTTATCGTCATTTCAACCATATATAGCTGACGCAGCACACAGTGAAATGAGACAATGTTTCTCCAGGTCCAGGGAGCTACATAGAAGAACACAGAGCTAAGGACTAAAGTAAGTTAGTACTAGCCACATAAAGTGCATCTGTGCAACCTGGTGCAAACAGTGCAAGACAAAAGTCAGTGCAATCTCTTCCCCAGGTATCCGCACACATGCACCAAGCAGTCCATGTGATTTAAAAACATGTGATGCATCAGACCAGAACAAACCAGACTCAATGGTCCAGTTCTGATGCCCACATCCCGAAGCTTTGTGTGGAAGACAGACTCAAACAGGATGAGCACTGTGACCAGTCTGCAGCTACGGAGCCACATGCACTGCAAGCTGTGATGCACTGTATGTTCTGACACCTTTCTATCAGAGCAAGTATTAACTTTTTCAGCTATTTGTGCTACAGTAGCTCTTCTGTAGGATTGGACCAGACAGGCTATTTATCTAACCAGATTAACCAGTTAACTGGTCATCCTTTCTTGGACCACTTTTGGTTGGCTCTAACTACTGAATACCAGAAAAACCCCACAAACCAGCACCCAGTCATCTAGCCATCACAATTTATCCTTTATCAAAGTCACACTTGCCTATTTTTGGGTTCACTTGCTGTCTAACGTATCCCGACCTTTAAAGGATATAACAGTGGATCTGTAAACGGTCAGTATGTAAACCGTTGTATGTAAAAGAGTTTGCCAAAAGGATAGAGAGAATGTGGAATGCATAATCAGGAAGAAGCATGCAGATAAATAATTAAATGACTACTATTGCCTGGAAGAGATAATTACCACACCATTTTGTTTTCTCATTAAAAAAAACAATTGCCTTCTGTTAACCATTGAATTAAAAATAGACAGGAAGTGTAATCCTTTTATTCCTGGTTTACAGCGAGCATCGTTTTCTACAGTACTATTAAAACTAGTACCATCAGGTTCAGGAGAAAACATGATGAAATTGCAAATGTTGTACAGTGAGGATACACACAATTGTGAATAATTCAGCAATTATTAAGAATTCAGTAATTATTACACAGTCTTAAGGACAAAATATATATATATATATTTTTTTTTGGTAAATGTGTAATGTGTCATTAGAGGTGTAGAATAGGGAAAGGGAACATGTGACAGCGGAAGCTTCTTGTTATCAGTGGAATTAATTTCATCAGGCTATTAATCAGAAGTGGCAGTTTCTAGGCACGTCATCATTCAGTTTGAGCTGTGTGATTATACATTATTCATTTAGGCATCTATATCCCTGTATGAAATCATTTCCAACAGCCATTTCTTGCAACTTATTTCTGTTCTACTGTACTATCTGGAACTCCACTAGATTATATCCAACTGAATATCCGTTCTGCTCGAGCTACACCACAGGGCAAGTAATCAAAATGAATATGAGACAATAAGTTGATGAAACAATCATCTCATTGCTTAGTCATGAATTTCTTGGTTAAAAAACCAACAGTGCCTGTAGTGCGGCTCGACTTCTAAAGTTTTATTTAAGTAAGACGAGCTAAATTTCTATAGGAAAGTGAATAGTGCATTTTTTTTTATTTAAATTCATATGTAAAATATTAGATACTGTCTATTATTATTATTATTATTATTATTATTATTATTATTATTATTATACAGTAAATAAATACAGGCTAAATACTTTTGCAACCTTGCTATCTATCTGTTTATAAATACTATATTGATACTACTGACATTTGTCTTGAAAAACTATTGATTTTATTTCTAAATTATTGTCAAACTTTTTGTCATATTTAACATGAAATTATTTGTTTAACATGTAACCAGAATATGCCAATGAATACAAGCCTTTCCGTTCAATTCTGAGAAACATCATATCATATTGTGATTTATGCAAAGGTTAGTTCTGGTAATTACTTCCACTAATTTAGTCGAGCAGTGTTCTGGGAGTGCTTTTATTATGCATAGCTGCACTGGGACACTGTTCCACTGTGTGTCTCTCTACTCATCTGTGTCCTTTATGAAGACATGGTTATATGAGAGTATGAAAGCACTGTCAGTTAAAGATGAAAAGGAGAATGGGATGCTGACGGGAAGCAACTTTAATGGAAATGTACAAATCCATGTGAGCTATGTATCCAGCTAGAGAAAGCACTAGAAAGTTCATTATAACTTTTATACGATTTGGTTTAAATATGTACACAGAAGTCATACATATGCTAGTTTTCTGAAGAGATTATCCTTCAGAGGGTTACAGGAAGCATGGTGTCTATCTCAGGGTAAGAGGCAGGTGATACCTTGGATGGGATGTTAACCAGTTTCAGGGAACAATTACATACACACATGCATTCACACACTACGGACCATTTAGAGATGCTATTGAACCCCTGAATCATTGGGGGTAAAATGCAAACACTGTGCACACACAAGGCGGGAGTCAAACCCACAACCCCGATGGTGCGAGGCACACAGTGTGATGAACATAGCTGCAGGATGTTTAATGTCCCAATTCACAAAGTGTTTGTGTAGGAGAGTCAAAAAATAGACGGAAAAAGCACAGACAGCACAATACCACAAACAAGCCACCCTTCTTTCCAAAGAGCCATCTAGTCTGAAAGAAGGAGGTGCGGCATGGAGGCATCGAGTGTGCGGCTGCATATCAAAAACAGGTTAACGAAGTGAGAAGACACTCTGAGACGCACCCTCCCACATACAGTCACACACACACTGAATGTTCCTTCATCGACAAGGGCAAGTTCCACGCAAGAGATACAAACAAGAAACACATCTCAAGTGTCAGTGTTGCTCGGCTGGTTGCCATGTGTGCTGATAGCGGGTTCGAGAGAGGGTCTTGAGTCTCTAGAAAAATTTGCATACATTTCACAGAGCTTTATGATGGAATATGAGAAAGTGGGCCAGTGCAATTGCTTCCTCTTCTGTAGGGATATAAGGCTAATGCATTAAGCAATGCCTCTAGAGTCGTCATCTTATAAAACTTTCAGAGAATCAATCTATCTGGAGGTTTTAAGAGTCGAATTTCAAATACGATCAGACAAGAGGGAGATTTGAATCATCTGAAATAGCAGAAGGGCCATTATATAATGGTTATTATAGCTGTATGAGCCTCCTATGTGGCTATCTGTGGGCTGTAACATATGAGGAAAGTATGGACACTGAGCCCTAAAGGAAATAAAATGCATACGGTTCGGATTTCATCACCTAACATGTCTAATAAAAATAACTACAGAATAAAATAAAATTACTCAAACTTTAACCTGTGATTTATTTTTTTATCATATTTAGACAGATGTCTAAAACAAAGTAGTATTTGAGATGTGCGTCCAAACCAGATGAACCTCCAATCTTAAGTAGATCCAAAAGATCAAATCCCAGCAGACAAAGTAATTTTGTCCTGATACACTAGGCCTGTATCTAAAAATACAGCATGTAGCTTGCCAGGATGATCCTTCATCATGAGCTCTCATTCAGCAGCTGTAGCTCCCCCGTCCCGTCTTATCCATCACACTGACTCCTCTCCTAATACACCGTGACTAATGTTTAACATGAGACAGGTTAATTATGGAAATTGTGGTGATCCAGACACAAAAAAGAGATTCCCCTTGTGCAAACACTACAGGTGAAATTGTAACATTAATGTCTGCTCTGGGAAAAGTCTCATTAATCACTGCCACGTTAGCAAACGAAGGCTGGAGCCGAAGAGGACGCTAGTGTGAAAGCAGCTGGGTAACGTTGTCTTTTTTGTTGTTGTTTTTTTGCACTGTCCCCACACTTATTTCCATCTTTTCATTGTTAATATTTTTATTAATTTAAAAATTTTAAGACAAAAGTATTTAATAGTGAAATTTAACATATTTGAAAGTGAACAATACAGTTTAGCAAACATATCATAATATATATATATATATGTGTTTACACACACACATTATATATATATATATATATGTGTATATATGTGTGTATATATATATATATATATATATATATATATATATATATATATATATATATATATATATGTGTGTGTATATATGTGTGTATATATATGTGTGTATATATATATATATATATATATATATATATGTATATTATATATATAGCATTGTTATTTTTACAAATTATTAATCAATCTAAAGTCTTGAAAATAGCTTGAGCGCAAATCTCATAACTCCATTGGACACTTCAACTGTCCACCTCTTCCTCACTCCGCGGGAGAGATTCGCGGTATATTTCTCCTTAATAAGAGTCGCAACGAACACGTCTTCTGAGGTAAATGTCTTCAAAACACTGGGCTCAAAGAAAAAAAATCTTGACCCCCGCTAGTTCTGGTGCTTGTCTGAGGACAATCCACTGCAACGCGGACTAAACCCTGTGCACTGCAGATAAGGTACGGCGTTTTTTTTAATTTCCTGAAAAGTAAGGGTTTTGGAGATATGAGGATTCCGCCCAACGATATGCAGGCTATAGTTGTGTCACATAGTAGCAGGGTCACATTATCTGTTCACTCAAATACTATGATTACAGTTTTAAATGAAAAAACAAATTCATTCAATAATTTGATTTTGGTATTTAATTGGCCTAATTACATTTCCTCACACTAACTACCCCAATACACCCCTTTACTTCATAATCTTCTGTCTGTTGCTTACAAAATGGTGTCTTGGTTTACAGACAAGCAAACATTCATTTTTCAGTAAACCACTAAGCTTTATGCTTTAGCCAAGCTTTAGGAGAAATAAGGCAAAAATAGTATATCAACAATAAAATGTATTTTTAAAATGCCAATAAATAAAATATCTATTTCATATTCAATGCATATTATGGGATGCAGCATACAAATCTGACATAATTTTAAGCCAACATAAGCAACAAAAAAAACAATTAGTAGACTTTTCTTCATCGCCTCTTGCACACAGTTCGATGTGTGAGATCTGTGACGAACACACAGACGAATCCAATGTGGTCTTCTGTTGTTGCTGAAGGTACAATATTTGTGCATGCTGAGATGCTTTTCTGATCACCACAGTTTCGATATCCTTCTTGGAAGCTCAAAACATTTCTGGCTATTTTCCTCTGACCTCTATCATCAACAAGGTGTTTCAAACCAATAGAAATGTCACTCAATTTTCACACCATTCTGTGTAAACTCAAGTGACTGCTGTGTGTGAAAATCACAGGAACTCAGCAGTTCAAACCAGCCCATCTGGTACCATCAACCATGGCACAGTTAAAGTCAGAGAAATAACACTTTTTTCCCTGACTGATGTTTGATGTGAACATTAACTGACACTATTGGCCTGTATCTACATGATTTTATAGACTGAACTGCTGCCACATGATTGAATAAATGGATAACTGCACGGACAAACAGGCAAACAGACAGACAGACAAACAGACAGATAGACATATATGAGCATATGTTATAATATGTACTGTGTAAGAGAGCGAAAAGAGAAAGAGAAGTTCCTTTGTTAAATGCTGTAAAAAGTCCCTGAAGTAAATCGTGTCAGATAGCGGAGTACAATGTGCTGAAGGTCGAACAATAGCGATTGAGGTGTTCTGGGACTCTTTGTTTGAGTGTGAGTGCAGGGGGTCAGCGCAAATGCCTATGGCTTCTCCATGCCCCAAATTCACCCACACCAACACACCGACAGTACCGCAAAATCTCCCAGACCAGCGCCGTGGAAACCTCACACTCTCCATGGAAACAGAGCTGGAGCTGTGTTAACTGTGACGAGCATGCCACAGCGGCTCTTTTTGTATAATGGAGACTCATGAAGAGAGCTTGGACCAGAGAGAGAGTAAGCAGGCTGATCTCTATAAACCACTCGCTTTCATCAAGTCAGCCACAATCACCCTGACAGAAGAATCAGTTCCACACAACCACCTTTGAATATAAGAATGCTGTTTTTTTTTTGTTTTTCTATTAATGTGTAGCTTCTTATTAGAGTTCCTTGTGGGATTTATGAGTGCCTACTTTCTGTTGGGGTCTGCAAATCAGCAGGACCCATAGGTCCCAATGAAAAAGATTTTACTTTAAGATTTCTGACATCCACTTTCTTTGACATGAATTTATATATGATACTTATGCATTACTTTCACTCATCATCGTCGTCATCATCATCAGTAACTACTTTTTTCTAAAATACTAATTTGTTTAGATTAAAAAAAAAATAAAAATGATAAAGCAAACAGAAAATATTGCGGGCAGGTGCCAAATATAATTGTGAGAACAACTGAGATTGGTGAAACCAATTCTCCTCTGCAGAAGTTGGAGGCATTGTTCTAAAATTCTGTGGTAGTGGGGGGTTTGGTCAAACTTTCTTAGAGTGCAGCTACTGATTGGTCAAATGTTCTACCAGAGAAAATGGGGTTGGTCAAACATGCTGTGCGAGCAGGTGGGCCTGGATAGACTTTCTGTGAGAGTGGAAGGGATTGGTTAAACTTTCTGTGAGAGTGGAAGGGATTGGTTAAACTTTCTGTGAGAGTGGAAGGGATTGGTTAAACTTTCTGTGAGAGTAGATGGGATTGGTTAAACTTTCTGTGAGAGTGGATGGGATTGGTTAAACCTTCTGTGAGAGTAGATGGGATTGGTTAAACTTTCTGTGAGAGTGGATGGGATTGGTTAAACTTTCTGTGAGAGTGGATGGGATTGGTTAAACTTTCTGTGAGAGTGGATGAGATTGGTTAAACCTTCTGTGAGAGTGTAAGGGATTGGTTAAACTTTCTGTGAGAGTGGATGAGATTGGTTAAACCTTCTGTGAGAGTGTAAGGGATTGGTTAAACCTTCTGTGAGAGCAGGAGGAAACTTTCTGTTGGAAAGGAATAGGTTCAAACTTTCTGCAAAAGCAGGTCAGAGATTGGTCCAAAGAGATTGGTCAAACAATCTATGGAAAGTGTGGAATAAGGTGAAACTGTCTGAAAGAGCAAATGAGGTTGGTCAAACCTTTTGCTGGAAGGAGGGTAGAATACGATCAAACAAACTGTGAGTGCACCCAGGATTAGACAAATTTCTGAGTCTGGTTTGGTAAAATGTACAGAAAGCTTTGGACAGATTCTACCAGAGAATTCAGGATTTGTCAAACTAACTGTGGAAGCAAGGGGGACTGGTTAGACTTGCTGTGAGACTGGCCTGGACCGCTCAGCTTTTCTTCAGAATTGGTCAAACTTTCTTTGAGTGTGAGCAAGATCGGTCAAAACTTTCAGGGGACTGGGTAGGGATAGGGTCAATCTTTCTATAAAAATAACAATGTGGGCAATCAAAAGTTTTCTTAAGTTCTCTACCATCTATGACAATGCACTGCACTCAAGATGAAGGAGGTTCTCCATGACGGTCTATATTTTGAGCAACCTGCATGCTTGTACTTTTACTTTTTTACACATTTGACATCAAATTTCACAACTTATTATACCATCTAAATTGCTAGTATCAGCATTTAAAAAAGGATGATGTAAGCATTTTTTAAAGAAGAATAACTACAAGTTGTTTTCCAAATCTGGATCTACATGGATGAGTCTAGAATTCCCATGAACTTGTGAGAAAGTTCTATATCAGCATAGTTTCACAGTCCAACTTCAGTCAATCAGCACATTATTTTTCACAGCTGGCACAACATGGGCAGTAAACCACTGGATTGCTGGACAATGTTTGAAAGCTCTAAATATAATCTAGGTCAAAACTGTGGCTAGATACTAGGGTTAAACCTGAGCACATACACCTTTAAAACCTCGGGGATCACTCTTTAAGATTGTACCACCCACTTCCCTTTCTTAGAATAAAAAAGACATCTTTCCCAAACACACTATTTCTGTCTTATAGTTTGTCCTATTCTCTATTCTACATTGTCTGCCAACACCAAAGTGTGTTCGTTCTTTTCTGTAGAGTCTATCATTATTATAATAACATGTTGTAGTGCATTGTGGGATATCAAAAGGCCACTAGATTTCCTTCACCATGCTTTCTGACATACTGTAGTTTGTCATACTTTTAAATAAGTCCTGTATGACCAAACAGATCTGGACACCTGACAATGAAACCTATGTGCTTGTTGAGCATCTCATTCCAGATTTATTCCCCTTTTATGTTATAGTAGTTCCACTCTTCTGGGAAGGCTTTCCACTAGATGTTGTAGCGTGGCTTTGGGAATATGTGTTCATTCTGCTACAGGAGCATTACTGAGATCAGACACTGATGATGAGTGAGAATTCCTGGGGTACAGTTAGTGCTCCAGTTCATGCCAAAGGTGTTTTCTAGGGTTGAGGTCAGGGCTCTGTCCAAGACACTCAAGTTCTTGTACTAAAACATCGTTAAACCATGCCTTTGCTTTGTGCACAGGGATATTGTCATGTTGGAAAAGGATTGGACCTCTTAGTTCCAGTAAAATGAAATGGCCAAATACAAATACAAAGTGATCTTTAATAATAATTGAGTGCTTCCAAGTTTGTGGTAACAATTTGGAGACTGAGCACATATGGATGTGATGGCAAGGTGTCCACATACTTTTGGCTATATAATTTAATATGTGCCATTTGTTCCAAGTCCTACCAACATTTGCAAATAATCCAGTGAGATATGTTGTCATTAGAAACCTCTGAATGGACATAAAACAGACCACATCACCTCCAACTCTGTGTGCATTTGTGCCATCATTTGTTCTCTGTCACAATTTCAGCTTGGCTTACAAACTGTGTGTTTGGCTTTTTGTCCTCTCCTTATTTAGTTATTTAGTTGTTTAAAGTGTTGAAAGTATACACCTGCTTTGATTAGGATCATAATGTTTAGTCTTGCACCAGTATAATTTTCCAATCAATGTCAGTATTTTTTTGTGTGAAATAGAACCTCCAAACCATTGTGCTCTGTTCACTGCTTAATGTTGTGTGCCATTTCCTTGTGGCATCTTTTACATTTTATAGTTATACAACTGTAACAATCATCTTCTCTTTATCTCAGTGAGGGTCCGTATAAACAACACTAAAATAGAAATGGGTCTACAAAAGCCATTTTCATCATCCTAATGGCACTTGTGAAAGGGTGAGCGTGCAAGAAAGGCAAAGAGGAAACAGCACAACCATTATTCCACTTTGTTATTATAACAGACTAAAAGGCCTTGGTTTTTATATAAAAATAAAAAACTAAATAACTATTAGAAACAATTATTTCTTTTCAAATCTTTTTAACTATTGGGAAAAAAAAATCTCTTTTCTGACTGTTGCAAGGTTAATTAAAGTCTATATAAGTCATTTTAAATGAAAGCAAATGAAAGATAACAGTTTAATACTTACTTAAACAGAGAGAGAGAGAGAGAGAGAGAGAGAGAGAGAGAGAGAGAGAGAGAGAGAGAGAGAGAGAGAGAGAGAGAGAGAGAGAATTTGGGTCTAAAATACCAGTCAGCCTTAACATAACATATATGTTATCAGGAAATGGACAGGTTTAGATTTATTTCCATTTTCAATAAGCTATTTAGATTTCAGCGAAGGGTTAAAATACCAACCTTAGCGTATCCATGTCATCAGATCCAGCAACATGTTTAGTTATTTATCAATTTCCATGTTCAGTAACTTATTTGGATTTCATCGATGTGTTTTAAATGATTATTTAGTTGAACTTCATTTTTATAACCTACTCCAAAAAGTTTGTGTCATCTTTGAATGTTGATTAATGGCTTTCCTTTAGACAGACTGAGACACAGACATGCATTTATGACAGTTCTCCCGTTGAATAAAGTCTAATCTGAGACAGTGCTGAAACTACTCGAACTCAGCAAACTGCATTTCAAACTGATGCTGCTTTATTACAGACTTCTATAGCAAATAGCCAGAAGAAGAAATGTATCTACAGTACAGGAACCTTCAGAGAGAGGCATTATGATAAAGGTGAAAGCAATTTCTCTGTCTAAAAGAGCAATAAAGTTCATCAGCAAGAAATGTCAAGGTAAATGCCATCGCAAACAGCCCAGCTGGGAGTTTTCACTGAGGTCCTTTAAGTGCTGAGTATTAACTCTTCTCCTCTCTTCGTGTTCTTCTTTGCCTACATTGATAGCTTCTATCAGTCAATCAGCTTGCATGGGATTGTGCAAGATAAAATAAACATGTTGTCCTTCTATTTTTATTTCCCGAGACCAGTACCAATTCAAAAATCAATCACAGCTGGAGGATTGAGAATGAGCAAAGAATAAACAGTAACATACTCTTGTGACGTCAGTTTATTATTGTTTGATGATAAAAACAAAAATAGATATTTATTTATTTATTTATTTATTTATTTATTTCAAATCTGCCTATTTTTGGAACATGTTTTGAGTTTCTGATTCCAGATTGCATTTCCAAACCTAATTCTGCCATCCTCCTGTGATGGAATTACCTTGTTACAGAAGTCTGCAGACGCAGGAGGCAATCTCATCATGTGAGATGCAAGAGAGCGGGGGAGAGAGAGAGAGAGAGATAGAGAGAGAGAGAGAGAGAGAGAGAGAGAGAGAGAGAGAGAGAGAGAGAGAGAGGACTCACAGAGAAAAGACGAAATACTCAAAGCAGTGACCTTCTGCAATGAAATTGTCCTTGAAATGTTCTGCTATTATTAGAAGACCCATAAAATGGGACTGTGAACTAATTATTGAATTATGCTGGAATATTTTACCCAAAAAAAAAGAACTCTTAAAACTATTAAATTTAAAAATGTAATGACGCTCATGTTTATACTCGATACCGGACATGAAATGACTGACTAATTAGCATTAAAAAAGTAATGCTTTAGTTTTCATAGCTTGGTGGTTGAATGGCTATCTAGATAGCATAACAACAAGATTAAAGTAATGATGCACTATATTACATTCATGCTGTACAGTAATTAATGTGCAAAATGGTAGGAGTAAAGTGCCACTCTTACTATATACACTAATCACAAAGCTGGCAAGTTAATACAATAATAATTCAATTCCTAGATGCAAAGAAAGACAATGCATCTGTATGGATATTGAGTGCCTTTGGAACACTAGTTTACTGTTACTTTACCTTAAAATGTCAAACAGAATGTATTTATTAAAAAAGAAAAAAAAATAAAAAATTCTTATTTGCTATTTCGGAAGTCACATTCCAGAAAATTCCCAGACATATGGGAAAGGTCAGTGTAGACTAAGATTTAATATAGTCCACACACACACACACACACACACACACACACACACACACATACATACACATACAAACACACACACGCACACGTCTTACTAGTGAGGATCTTCAACTGACATTATAATTTATGCATTTAATTAACACTATGCCTACAGAAAACCCTAATTAACACAACATTTATTGTCCAAAATCTATTTTTATTAATATTATATTTTTAAATGAAGCTGCAGTTGTAGCTTGTACAGTGTTCAAAGAAATGAGAACCTGAAATTGTCAAATATTTCAAAATATTGTCAAATATTCCAAAATATAAAAAAACATAATGTTGCCGCTAATCATGCAACACAACTTCATTTTCCAAATAATGCTGATAAAACAACGCTAATAAACAACACTAAAGTAACCTAAATTTCACAAGTATATGCACAATATTAATTTAAAATAATAGAAAAAAAAATAACTACTTGGCGATTCACAGTGCAAAAGCATTACCTTATAATTTCATGACACTCTGGAATAAAGCCACCAATTTGCCTTGCAGCATGAGATACTAACTAATTCAGAGCAATCTGTAGAGATGCCATCCGGTGTAAAAGCCTTGCCGGAGGGTGAAAAAGACAGCAGCTATTACCTGCAATCAAACCTATAACCTATAGTGCCATAACCGTGTTCACTGACTGCCGAGCTCTGACCATGTGGGGGACCTTATCCACTGGGGACGGTGTGACCGACTGGCAATGGAACTGTTACAGACAGGACCATGATGAGCAAATTAAATGGAACACCTCAGGCAATATATTGCATGAGCCTTTCACACAGACACACACACACACAAAGACACGCTCACTCAGGCACACACAAACACATTAACATGCTCGATTGCTCACCCATTGACCCATGCTTATACCCACCCACCCATGGCACAGATGTACACAGTCTCATGACTTAAACACCCACCCACTCGCGCAGCCACACACACACACACCACTGCTGTTGTGTTTACCAACAGGATATCTGGATGAAACAAATAGCTTGGATTGCCTCTGAGCCAACTACTGAGAGGGCTGAGGGGTAATTTATCATTTTTGGCAGCTCAAGGGGGGCTGGCGAAGGCAAAGCTGTCATATCTGCAGCCTGCTTTGGCTATCGACGCATTTGAGTATGCGTCCGTGCCACTTTCGCAGTGACGTGCTCTAGCACGGTCGCTAGAGGACAAATTAAATGAGAGCTGAAATTCAATTTCGATCTAAGCTGCTAGACGAGTCAATAGTAGAGCCCACTGTTTTGGAAATGTCTAAAAGCGCCTGAAGTGGTGCTGAGGTGCAAATCAGAAAAGGCCACACCACGTGACGGTTATTTACAGACACACGCATGAAATGTGGTGGCATGGTCATGAATGAGCGCTGATAAAACACTTATCTGCTCCAAACAACAAGAAGGATCTCAAATGAGGACTCCTACAACAGGACTGTAACAACAAAAGCAGCTGCAATGACACTGTGTCAGAATGGACACAGCGGTTGTTCCTTTGCCTGATTAGTAGCTAGGTAAATAAACTTGTAATGAATGCACAATAACAGTGTCTGTACCTCAATATTGTTTCTACTTTATAATTTTTTAATTTACAGACAGAAACAGATTCTTTAGCACAGTATACTTAAGCATTGGCTCTAGATCCACCATTGAGTGCCATCCATTTCCTGTTGGTACCACTCATGAGAAGATTAAAAACTCATCCATTAAAACCTTTTGTATTGGACCTAACCCTAACCCTAGTTCTGTGTTTTATGTAGCTCCTTGGTCCTGGAGAAGGCTGTTTCATTTTAATGTTTACTGTTCTAGCTGTATATGGTTAAAATAACAATAAAGGCTTCTTGTCATGACCTGGTCCTTCATTAGCATGCTAGCAATGTCAATGCTAATTACTAGTACCTTATGTAGTGATGCCCAGCACTAACTTATTGTTCTTATTACATTACCAAACAGTTACGTTTATAAAGTGATAATACTTAAAAAGGAATTACTGTAATCCTAAGAAAGTCACTGTATTTACTGTACTGGAGCTAATTGCTAACTAGCTTATTCAGCTATTAAAAGCTAATGACAGTTCTTGTTGATTTAAAAGAGAAAAAAAAACAGTTTTATGTATAAATGTGTGTTGATTTAAAGCTTTAAAATCCAAAACAAGCCAAAAATAAAGTTCAACATTTGATTGGGATCTCCTGTAATGTTTGTGTTGAGTTCATGGCAATATAATGCAAGCTAGTTAACTATAGTACTACAATACTACTAGTATAGAGTTACAGAATATGACATACATGAAAACTGTGTGATACCTTGTCTTAAGCTATCTGTTTTAATCATCAATCACACAATACTATCTGTCTGTTTATTAATAAATCTGTTTAGCTAACTGTCCAAAAAAAAAAAAAAAAACCTGTGTTAGAACCGAAGATATTTTTTTCTATTACTAAAATCCAATCACCTCGCCAAGGTGGTTCAGAAAGTTGTAAATGGTATGAATATAAAGTACTGGATACACAGTCAACTAAAAAAAATATATAAATAAAAAAAATCCCTGCTATAACCTTGGACCGCTTCAGCACCATAGCACTTCAAATCAAATTCCAAATAATCCATGCTTAAAAATCACTGGCAATATACCCTAGAAAACCCTACAGAGCGATCAGGTGTAAAGAACGAGCGCTGAACTGGTTTTTAATTCACTGCTGCAGCAGGCATCAGTGTATTAGACTTTCTCCAGAGTTCGACTCGAGCCATTTCATCTTCCTAGGCAGCCATCGGCTTCTGATTAATGCAGGAGAGAAGTCGGGCTGAAGTGAGGGAAGGGAAAAAAGACAACAAAAACAGGTCTGTGGGTTCCCACAAGAGAGATGCTTGAGTCATCAGAAAAAAAAAAATGGTGAGGTGTGCATATCAGAGCGTGGCAGCTCGTTAGATTTCACACAGATAGCCTGCTGGCTTCAGCGGGAATCGCTTTTGCACACATGAAAGCTGAATTGTCTGTGATTTACGGCTTTCTTGACGACTCTCCGTGCTTATTATTCAGGGTACGATTCAGTGACAAAGCAACTCTCTCATCGGTCTGACAGGTAGATTGACCAGGAAAGATAACCCAAGTCTTTACGGCATCAATGGAGCTTTTAAATCAGACTGATATGTGACCACTATCTAAAATGCTGTTAACAGACAGCATAAATCATACAGAGGCTGAAACAAAATCATTCTGCATCAGATAAAATCCTGGCACTGTATTTATTCATAAACGCAGGATAATGGCACCTGCAAACCTAACATCAGGGTTAATGTTTGGGTTATGGATAGCATGGACATGAGATGGAGCATGACTTACGCTGGCACTAATATCATGACTAAGATCATAAAGCGCGGCAGTAAAAACAGAAATGCAGCAAAGTTAAAACAAGAACAACAACAAGCCCTGTTTCGATTCACAGTAGGATCTGAACCCTTGTTAGATTAATCAGACACCTGTAAACACTTTACCTGCAAGATTAAATGGGCCTGTAAATGCAAATTACAGGTCAAAACTTAGTGGCTTTTTACACCTGGTCACTTCATGCGTTTCCTGTGATCGGATAGCTGTTAGCTATCCGATCGTAAAAAGACCAGGTCTAAATGCCCTCCAAAACGTTTTTGAGACGGATATAAATCCGATCATTCAAACCAATTCAGGAGGTGGTCTGGGATGCATTTCAGATGAAACTGGACAGGTGTAAATGAATGTGGTTGTTCAAGCCACATACGCCAGCGCTATACTCCTCCCAAACGGAAGTACGTCACTCGCAAGAGACTCACGAGTCATGCATCGCGCCAGAAATAAATATGTTTTCCCAACAGTGCTGGCTCCGATCTTTCACCCAGGTGTCTCGTTTGGTCTTAGAATGTAATGCTGCCACCAGCGAAAATGCAGCAAACAGTAAATGCTGTTTTATGTAGCAACCGCATACACCAAAGCGTGTTCCATTTCAATTACCCCGGAAATGAGGTAAAATATACTTGCATTTTGGGCGGGAGTAGAAAGATCGGATTGATATTCGATTCGCCAAGACCCATTTATGTGGCCTAATGTAAATGGAACAGCTAACAAATCAGATAGCTATCGGATTAGAGAAAACACATGAAGTGACCAGGTGTAAAAAGGCCCTTAGAAGCAACCATAACTTTATAAAATTCTGAGGGTGCCAACTAACGTTTCAGATCCTTTTCCCTTTAAAACTTAATTGCTTGAGTGTTGTCTAAATTTGCTTAACATTCTATATAGAAATATAATGTCAATATAAAATATATTCCTCCAGAGTTTAATCCATCACTTTTATATCCTTGTTTCTTGGCATTATGGCCAATGTTAATTATGCTGATTTTGAAAAACGTACTCGGTAACGAACGTAACCTTGGTTCCCTGAGATACGGAACGAGTACTGCGTATGGGAAAAGCTCCTTTTTTCCTCAATACTGAAGCCTTTTTCAATAACGCAGTGCAACTGCACTGCCATTGGTTTAATCTGTAAACTTTTTAAACCAATGACGATGCAGCGCGCCAAAGCCCGCTAAAAAGGGGCGGAGCGTATAGCTATATAAGCAGGCAAATCGCCAGAGGAAATCAGGTCATACGACTGAAGCGACGACACTGAAGCCGCAGCCTCGTGGCACGGCATATAACGCAGTACTCGTTCCGTATCTCAGGGAACCGAGGTTACGTTCGTAACCGAGTACGTTCCCTTTCGATACTCCACTCATACTGCGTATGGGGAACGAATTCAACCGCGCCGTGCCACGGTAGGGAACGATAAGACTTATCTTGAACACCCTGGGGCCCAGAGGATAAGTGAGAGGGCCGGAGCCGTCGAACCCTTGACGCAACACTGCTAAGAGGGAGCAAGCTCCCCGGAGGTGGTATGATGATGGAGTCTGAAGAGGCCGTCGTATCAAACCGAAAGAACCCGAGCGTGCAAGGTCGGGATGTCCAGGTTATAGAATCTGACAAAAGTGGACGGCGAGGACCAACTGGCCGCCTCACAGATGTCCTTGATAGAGACACCACCAGACCAGGCCCATGAAGAGGCCATCCCTCTAGTGGAGTGGGCTCTTACTCCTATGGGGCACTCAAGACCCATAGAAGAGTAACATAGAGCAATAGCGTCGACTATCCAACGCGAGAGGCGTTGCTTTGAGACCGAAGACCCCTTGGTGCGGCCACCAAAGCAGACAAAAAGCTGGTCAGATTGCCTGAACGGCTGTGACCGCTCAGTGTATACCCTCAAAGCCCTCACTGGGCAGAGTAAATTCAGCTCTTGCTCACCTGACAACAGAGGCAGAGCCGAGAGAGAAACTACCTGCGCTCTAAATGGCGTTGAGAGCACTTTAGGTACGTAGCCGTGCCTGGGTTTTAAAATGACCTTTGAGTCATTGGGCCCAAACTCAAGGCATGCAGGGCTCACCGCAAATCGCCAACACGCTTGACCGATGCTAGAGCAAGTAGCAGAGCGGTTTTGAGCGTTAGGGGCCGAAGGCCAGCTGAGCGCAGCGGTTCAAAGGGAGGTCCTTTGAGCGCTTCAAGGACCGTGTGAAGGTCCTTGTGTCATTTCTTGGAGAAATGACAGTATCGGAGATACGTCACACTCAACAGGGTCTTCGTTCCGTGCGGAGCACCAGTCAACGAAGACTGACCATTTCTGGGCGTAGAGGCGTCTCGTAGACGGGGCCCTCGCCTGAGCAATGGTATGTAGCACGTCCTTGGGGAGGCTCAGAGGCTTCCATCGAGGGACCATACGTGCAGAGCCCAGAGTTCTGGCTGCGGGTGCCAGATTGTCCTGTTCGCCTGAGAGAGGAGGTCCCGCCTCAGGGGGATCGGCCATGGGGCTTTCATGGAAAGCCTGAATAGCTCCGAGGACCAAACTTGGCTCCTCCAGAGTGGGGCCACCAGGAGGACTCTGTGCCTGTCTTCCCTGACTCGTCTGATGACCTGAGGGACCAGAGCGATCGGGGGAAAAGCGTAAAGAAGGAGGCTGGGCCAGTCGTGGGCCAGCGCATCTGTGTCCTTTGAAAAATAAGTTGGGCAATGAGAGTTGCTTTCTGAGGCGAAGAGGTCGACCTCTGCCTTCCCGAAAATCTCCCAGATTTTGAGAACCGTCTGGGGATGGAGCATCCACTCGTCCGAGGGGACGTTGCTCGGCGAAAGCATGTCTGCTCCCAGATTCGACTTGCCAGGTATGTGTGTCGCCTTGAGTGATTGCAACCTGGGTAATGGACAGGCAGCTGGACGAAAGGCCACCTTGGTGATTTATGTAGGACACCACTGTCATGCTGTCCGACTGGACTAGGACATGGTGCCCTTCCAGGATCGCCTGAAACGATCGAAGGGCTCGTTCTACCGCCAGCATCTCGAGGCAGTTGATATGGAGATGGCTGTCCTCGTGCGACAGTCCGGGGATGGCCTGCCAGGCCTCGGCCCGCGTGACAAGGGGCTGGATAGTGTCGGATGGCAGGCCACTGATTAGGGGCCTGAACACTGACAAGTGTGGAAGAGGAAAATTGCTCTCTTTTAGAAAATGTGAAATCTTTATTGTGTTTGCCAAAACAACAGTGCTTTGCGTGGACGCAACAACGGTGGGCCCAGGTCGCATAGCCGGCAGGTGAGAGAGCTTCTGGGGTGGTCCGGCCGTGGCGGGACTTTGCTCTTTCCTCTTCCTTCCCAAACGATCAGGAGGATTTAGAGGGCGTCGGGTCCAGCACAATCCTCTGCCGGGGGCCCTGACGTCCAGGCGGTTTAGCGCGCTTAGTGGGGCGAGCTGCGTGCTGCTCCTTAGGGGGCGCCACCTGGGGGGCAGAAGGGACAGGTTTGCTCTGGCGCTGACTCGGCGCAGTCCTGGGGCGACTCGGGGCGGAGGTGGAGCGCTTGGGCAGGAAGTGCCGCATAGCCTGGGACGACTTCTGTGCTGCGGTGAAGCGCTCCGTAAACCCTTCTACGGCCGGCCCGAAGAGACCGGATGGAGAGACTGGGGCATCTAGGAAGGCCACCTTGTCGCTCTCCTTAATCTCAGTGAGATTAAGCCAGAGGTGGCGCTCCAGCACAACCAGGTTGGCCATGGATCGTCCAATGACTTGGGCCGTGGTTTTTGTGGCGCGCAGGGCCAGATCTGTGGCGCTGCGCATGTCGCAAAAAGCAGGTTCACTAGGGCTCGACTCATCCAGGGAACGGAGAAGCTTTGCCTGGAACACCTGTAGAATGGCCATGGTGTGTAGTGCTGAAGCGGCTTGGCCCGCAGAAGTGTACGCTCTGCCAGCCATGGCAGATGTCATCCTGCAGGGCTTTGAAGGAAGGGCTCTCTTGCTTTTCCACCCCACAGCCGCGGGGGGGCAGAGATGAGCAGCCACGGCCTCGTCCAGGGGCGGCAATTGCTCATAGCCCTTCTCCTGAGAGCCATCTACTGCGCCAAGAGCTGCAGAGGAAGTGCGTAGGTGGGCCGAGTAGGGGGCGCGCCACGACTTTGTGAGCTCATCGTGCACCTCAGGGAAGAACGGGGCAGAACGCTGGCGGGGGGCCTGGCGGCTTCCCGGCAGGAACCACTCGTCCAGCCTGCTGCGCGTCGGCTCCTCAGGGGGGGCCCACTCCAGATGGAGATCTCCGACAGCTCTGGAGAGGATGCGGAGAAGCTCGGCACCCATCCCAGCTTTGGCGTCGATGGGCTCTCGCGACGGGATAGTCGACGCTATTGATTTTGAAAAATTACAGATTCTCTGAATAACATGGAGTCTGCTTGATTTTGCTTTAATTTCTTAATTGATTCATGTTTTTTTATTCATTGGTCCGTCCCCAGAACACCCCAGACCCCTGTGGACATTATTTCTAGACCAACTGGTTTTGAGTTTCTGAGGTTTGGATTAAAATCTTTTGAATCCACTGAAAAAAGCGGATATATATATATATATTTATATATATAAATATAACTTAATAGAGATGCTTTTTTCCACTGAGGTTAAAGTTCCTCCTGTAGAAGCCTTTCTATCTAAATGAATCAATGTCCGTTGGATTTTGGAAACTTTACTTGAAGGGAAAATATTCTGACAGTTGTATTTTAATAAATGTATATACAAAATGCTAGGCTTTCCTTTGTGAGTCATTTAGAGAGATAACTGCGTCTTTGGTTTCTTTGGATCGATTATTTTTATTTTAACCAATCCTAGTTTTTGGAGAAAGTCATAATACATATTTGGTCACCTGTCAGTTTCCACCCACCAGAGAGGGTAAAATATAACACGTAATGTCACACTGTAACACACCAATTATTGTTTAGTATGACTGTGATTAAAAGGAGAGAGAGTTTATCATCAGTCCTGTCCAGACAGCACGGACAGTCCTCGCTCAAGGACGGCTATGGCATTGTCAGGATTTGACCTTATGATGTCTAGACGACAGGAAGAATGCTTTTTCTCTGTCTGTCCACTCAGGAGCCAAAAATGGTTTATTTTAGCTTTGACTTTAATGATTCATGAAACATTTCAAAATCGTGACAAAACTTCTCTTTGCAGAAGCTTGACTTTCAGGCTTGAAAATCTTGCCATCATTTTAACTGTAAACATTTGTTACATAACATTTTTTACATTTAACAAGTGGTGGAACACAGAGAAATCACACCTAACTCCCACCACCTGTCATTCTGTGAAAACACACTTACAGTTTACTGAGAAATTATACATCATGTGTTAGAGGGTTCTGTTTGATTTACCAAAACAAATACCAAAATATTAATACATCAGAAAAGAGAAACTGATGGATAAAAGAAAGAAAGAAAGAAAGAAAGAAAGAAAGAAAGAAAGAAAGAAAGAAAGAAAGAAAGAAAGAAAGAAAGAAAGAAAGAAAGAAAGAAAGAAAGAAAGAAAGAAAGAAAGAAAGAAAGAAAGAAAAACCTAAAAGGAAGAAAGCAAGGATGGAAGAAAGAAAGAATGAAGGAAGGAAAGACTTAAAGGACTTGAAAGAAAGAAAGAAAGAAAGAAAGAAAGAAAGAAAGAAAGAAAGAAAGAAGAACAAGGATCTAAAAGAAAGAAAGAAAGAAAGAAAGAACAAGGATCTAAAAGAAAGAAAGAAAAGATTTAAGGAAGGAAGGCAGGAAGGAAGGAAGGAAGGAAGGAAGGAAGGACAAACGAAAGAAGAAAGACTTAAAGGACTTCCAAGGATTTAAAAGAAAGAAAGAAAGAAAGAAAGAAAGAAAGAAAGAAAGAAAGAAAGAACGAAAGAACGAAAGAACGAAAGAACTGATTCTTGGTGTAGATTCTGGTGTGATTTTATTTTTTAACACTAATGACAATCCTCAGTTCTCTTATCCTCACACTCCATTCCTCCATCATTATTATTATTATAATTATAAAGTCCAGAAAGTGTTGGTTAATAACGAACTCAAACACAACCAAACAATGAAATGATGAAGTGAATGTTTCACATTGATCTGCCTGTTGCTGTGGTTGCTTTTGGCTACACAACACTTAAACATTGTGCCGTTTGTTGCGTTTATCAGTGGGGGAGTATCAGCTGCTCTCACCTTGCACAGTGAGGATGTGTGATTAATGCTGTGCTCTGTGTAGACCAACACAAGGGGGGAAAAAACGGAAAATAAAAAGAGGCTTAATAACAGATAACAAACACCCGCTGAGAATAAGTACGCTGCACCAGAAGAGCCAAGTCTAATTGGACACATTGTCCATACATGATTGATTTGATCCTAATTAAGCTCTGAAGAGTGTATTGAGATCAGCGAGAGAGAGTGAGAGAGAGAGAGAGAGAGAGAGAGAGAGAGAGAGAGAGACTGACTTTTCTGGACACATTATAAACAATATGCTTTTAAATATTCAACCTTATAATTAAACCTGTAGGAAAATAGGAGTGTAGCTGTTAAGGTGATCAGAGAGGAAGAAAGGAGACGTTCGTTCGTTCTTTATCTAATTACAAAAATTTTTCTTCTACAATAATAAACTCATGATAAGGTCTGAAAAATTCAGCCCCGTCTCAATCACCAATGAGAAGGAATAATGAGAGAACAACAGGACAAATCATCACGATGTGGCTCAGTGAAGAGAGGGAGGAGGAGGAGGAGAAGGAGAGACACTGAGGGGGAGAAGAAGAAAAAAATTAAAAGAAAGAAAGAAAGAAAGAAAAATCAGAATGCAAATATAAAATTCCTTTTTGTTTTCCGTTTAGAACTGGTATGATTTTCTTTTCAGTCCTTTAGTTTGGGACGCCTCCCTCTTCCTCATCCTCATACTCCTCCCTCATCCTCAGGCTCTGTCCTGGCTGAAAAGAAGATATGATGCTGCTGTTCTGCTAGCTAGAAGAAACAGCTATGGGTTGTGGTACAAATGTGCTACAGATGTGGAGCACGCTACAGTAGCTGCACACTGACTAGTACAGCAAAGATAATAAGAAAAGTATTAAAAATAAAAAGTTTCATTCCAACCCAAATTTAGAACCATAGACGTGAAGTGGGCTGGCATTGAATCTGCTCTTTTCAGTCCTTTGTTCATTTCTAAAATCAGACTGAGGTTTGAGAGAAATCTCGGAGCGTGCCACAACAATGAAACTAAAGAAGAACAAGCTGGTGAAATTTTAATGCAAACCAAACAAAAATAGGAAGAAATAGAGGGAAAGACCTGCAGAGCTGGAGAAGTCGTAGCATGACTCGCTCCAAAACATCTATTATTCAACTCTGGCTTTTGAGTGAGTTCAATAATACATGAAAGCTGAACAAAGCAGATACAAGCAGCACGAGATGGATGAATTATTAGTTGATGGAATAATGGGAGAAAGAGTTAGAGAAAGTAAGTGAGAGTCAGAGAGAAAGAGATTAGTCTGTTTAGGGACTTGACCTGAAAAGTCGTACAGGAAGTGACATCTAAACACTTGTTTTCTGTTCATCTGTTCGTTTCAGGCTCAATTCTATATTTTTTTCATTTTGGTTTGATAATGACTGACAGACAGACAGACAGACAGACAGACAGACAGACAGAAAGAAAGAGAATAGTGACTCTATGCATCATAATGCACCAGTGAGAACAATCTCTCGCTCACACACACATACACCCATACACACACACACCCCAGACAATTGAGAGACGCCAGTCATCATACAGAGCATATTTTTGGACTCAGAGGACACCAGAGAGCCCAAAAGTTTTGTGTGCACAAGTAAACTCCATACACACAATGGACAGGGGCAGGAATCAAACCCACAACCCTTTAGGTGTGAGACAAACATGTCTACACTAAACAGATCATCACATCCATAATCAGCAAGATAGGAACGAACGGCAAAGGGAAAAGTCCCTGAAAAGTAAAGATCTTTAAACTGTACAAAAGTCTCAGTGTTTGTGCTTTACATAGTATCCAGAGCTCTGAACTGTCCTTTACGGTCCAGCGTCGGTCCTGCACACATGATCGATATCATGTCTCGCTGTCTAAGTGTTTATGACCATAAAAATTGACAGCTATAGCAAGCCATTTCCTTTCCAACTACACACACTTCCTTCCGCCACATTTCCCAAGAAACAGATACACCTTGTTCCTTCCTTTAAAGAAACAAACTGCTCAGGCAGGTAATACTGTGTATAATGCCTGAAAAAAGTCATTACTGTACGTTCATTACACTCAATAAAATATTGACCTACCGGGTGCTGCCTTTGTTATTCAGCTAAAATGTGATCAGGAGCACAGAGATCATTGGTGTAGTCCAACGCCTTCATCTTCATTTATCTCGGATATGTACCGTAAGATCAGCCAGTGCTAAGTGAGTAATAACCTAGACTGTTTTACCACTCCTACATTCTCTCTACCGCTCTCGCTCTCTCCCTCTCACCCTGTGTGTCTTTCTCTACCTCTCTGTCTCTCTCTTCCTGTGTGTGTGTGTGTGTGTGTGTGTGTGTGTGTGTATGTCTCTTTCGCTGTCTCTCTGTCTCATTGTGTGTCTCTCTCTACCTCTCTCTTTCTCTCTCTCTCCCTGTGTCTCTCTCTCTCTCACCCTGTGAATATCTCTATACCTCTCTCTCTCTCTCTTCTTGTGTATGTCTCTCTCTACCGCTGTCTCTCTCTTACCCAGTGTGTCTCTCTCTCTATCTCTCTGTTTCTCTCTCTCCCTGCATGTATCTCTCTCTACCTCTCTGTCTCTCTCTCTCTGTGTGTTTCTCTCTCCCTGTGTGTATCTCTCTCTCTACCTCTCTATCGCTCTCTCTCCCTGTGTGTTTCTCTCTCTCCCTGTATGTATCTCTCTCTACCTCTCTGTCTCTCTCTCTCTCCCCCTGTGTGTCTCTCTCTACCACTGCCTCTCTGTCCCTCTCTCACCCAGTGTGTCTCTCTCTCTCCATCTCTCACTGGGTGTGTCTCTCTAATTCGCTGTCTCTATCTCTCCCTGTGTGTGTGCGTCTCTCTACCGCTCTGTCTCTCTCTCTCACCCTGTGTGTCTCTCTATACCTCTCTGTCTCTCTCTTCCTGTGTGTGTCTCTCTCTATCACTGTCTCTCTCTATAGCTCTGTCTCTCTCTCTCCCTGTGTGTCTCTCTCTATACCTCTGTCTCTCTCACTTCCTGTGTGTCACTCTCTCTATCTTACACACATACACACACAAAACCTCTTGCTCCCTCTCTAGTGCATGCTCTCTTCCTCATGTTCTCTCACTTGACTTCACGCTCTCTCTATCTATCTCACTCTTTCACGCTTCTCTCATGCTTGCACTCGCAGTACATTCATTATTGGCACGGATGGCAGGTTGTACTCCTGCCAAAACTAATAGCGCAAGCAAAATCGAAAAACACGGTTAATCATAAAATTAGTCATTATTCAACAGCAAATAGAGACATGTAATGAAAATGAATAGGTGATAACAGAGGCCACGTCGATCAAGTACAATTATTACAATTTTTCCCAATAGAAGACAAAAATTTGTCCACTTTCAGCAGTTCAGTTCTCTTCACCCGTGTATGATGGTGAATTCCTCCACTGTGAAATTCAGGACAGATGTTGTGCATCTTCTTAAAGAATCTTTGTCTAATTTTGCGTCCCTCAGCAGACTTTAGTTAAGCTGCAATACAATCTTACCAAGAGTCATAAAAAATTCAGATAGTCTCAAAAATAAACTTGAGTGCAGGATTTGTTATTAATCATGTGTACTATTTTGAAACCTGGAAGTTTCTCACTCACTCACTCACTCACTCACTCGCTCAATTCTTGACTAACCGATACACTCACCCTTTCACACACAGACAGTATCTCTCACTCACTCACGTGCTCTTTCTCTCTTACACTCACACACACTCTCTCACACACACACTCACTCTCTCACACACACACACACACTCTCTCTCACACACACACACTCTCTCTCACACACACACACACTCTCTCACACACACACACACTCTCTCACACACACACACACTCTCTCACACACACACACACACTCTCTCACACACACACACACACACTCACTCTCTCTCTCACACACACACACACACACTCACTCACTCTCACACACACACCAGAGATGGGGACTCGAGTCGGACTTAAGTCGCAAATTTGAGACTTGAGACTTGCTTGACAAATATTAAAAAAAGACTCGACTTGACTTTGACTTGACATTCATGACTTGAGACTTGACTCGGACTTGAGTTAAATGACTCGAAATAACTTGTTTTTTTGTTTGTGTTTTTTCTTTTTTTTTTTAAATCTGTTTTTAAACGCACGCAAGACCGTAATCTAACCACGTGACGTAGCAGGCAAGCAGAGGGAGCGCGCGCAATAACTAATAAACCTTAACAGTCGTGACGAAACATGGAAGGCGCTACAACAATAATTAAGTTCGGGTACCGGGATTTTGTGCGAGATGAGAAGAGAACAGCAGTATGCGACCACATCGCTGACAACTGAATGACAAAGTTCTATCAAAGTCAATTTTTTGCAAGCGCAATGTAGTGGAAATGTTGGTCACTGTTTATGTGGAAATGTCAGCTTTTTTGCAATAGCACTTATAATTGGTCTTCAGTGTTAGGCTTTGAGTGAAAAGTGTATGGATCGTTTATGGGGATGCACATATAAAAATAAAAAAAATAAATAAAAAAACTTCAGAGTTGCAAGCAGAGCCATATTCTTGTCTCGCATGCACATGCGCACACATTCAATTTAAAGGGATAGTTCTCCCAAAAATTAAAAAAAAAATTCTTCCATACTTTTCTCACCCTCATGATGTTACAAGCCTGTACACATTTGTTTAGATGAACACGGAGGAAGATATTTTAGGGACTGTTTGTAACCAAACCATTCATGAGCCCCATTCACTTCCATAGTATTCTTTTTTCCCCACTATAGAAGTGAATGGGGCTCATGAATGGTTTGGTTACAAACAGTCCTCAAAATATCTA